>NW_014577123.1:175130-182500 GCF_000485595.1 Priapulus caudatus | reverse complement strand
CCCTGTGTTACCACGCCACGCTACCCTGTGTTAACACGCCACGCTACCCTGTGTTAACACGTCATACTACCCTGTGTTAACACGCCACGCTACCCCGTGTTAACACGCCACGCTACCCTGTGTTAACACGCCATGCTACCCTGTGTTAACACGCCACGCTACCCTGTGTTAACACGCCACGCTACCCTGTGTTAACACGCCATGCTATCCTGTGTTAACACGCCACGCTACCCTGTGTTAACATGCCACGCTACCCTGTGTTGACACGCCACGCTACTAATTGTGCCCCTATATACCTAGGTGCATGTATATTCACGCGATGCCGTGTCCGTCTATCTGTCACGCACCTCATCATGTTATGCGTCCAGAAAGGAGTCTGGCAGCAAACAAGATTCTCGTAAACGCACCTGTGTCACCAGCGCTAACTATTTCGAAGCGCATTTTAAAATTGCTAGCACATTATATAGCGAGCAGTGAGCCAGCCACCTGTATTAGTATCACGAGTACATAATAGGAGAGCTCCTATTTATATGTACTCTTGATTAGTATGCTACAGAATGCATTGTCGGGTTAAACGCTCTATAGAGAGTTCCGCGACTTGCACTAAACATAGCAATATTACCTACAATCCCGTGCCGCCGGCCATACTGGTAGTCAGAATTGCGAACACGTGTTACCGATATGCGCAATCTAGCGATTTTACATCGATAGATTGTACATACGATAGTGTTATTATAGTAATCTATATTAGCAGTAAGTGGATTCCGGTTTTGCACATAGGTTTACCAGCGCGTGTTGGGGTGCTAAAGTACGATATGATTGTGCAAACCCGGTTTTACAGGGTGTTGCAGGCAGGTTTATCAGCGTGGGTTGGGGTGCTCCGCTAGAGTTCAATGAGATTACACAGGTCCGGTTTTGCAGGGCTTCGCATGCAGGTTTATTAGCGTCGAGAGATTGCACGCAACACATTTGTTCACGGACTTGAGTTTGTTTACATCGCGAGTGTTCAGAAATTTCACCGATTTTACTGCATATAGCTATCAAACGCAGCGTTTTATAACATTTGGTGTATGCACATTTGCCAACTGTCTGAAGTGTACGTAGTATGGACAAGTACTTTGATTCAAAAGACAACGTAGCCAAAGCACGTTATCTCGAGAAAATTGCGTGCATTGGGAATCGACACCCGTACGCGAATGGAGCGAGGACCACAACTTCAAGTGCCCATCACGTACTTATTTGGATCTCGTGAATTGACTACCTAACATTCTAGCCGAGACCATTTTATACTCTAAAGGACTTTCAGAACCACAAAAGCCTGGATGCCTACGATCGACTGTTCTGCGGTTGGGTTAGTGGTGTATCAGTCTACATCTATCATGTGAACACTGAACAGTGAGAGTCCCATCTACGTATTCCGAGCACGTGTTATGTGCACTCCCAGTCTCTGATTATACCATCTCTCTATCCGTGCATGGGTCACGATGAAAGAATATAGGACTGGCATCATGTCAGCACACTGTAATTGTAAAACCGGGCTTGGTGAATTCTGTTCACATGTTGCCTCGTGCTATTTTATGTAGACTAGCCGCACGTACAAGAGAAATCACCCCCCCCCCCTCAAACAGCTGCCTACAGATGCCGGCGATATATGTATATAAGTGTAAATATGTAGCGGCGTGCGCCGTGCGTGCTGTGTACCTGTGTGTTGCAGAGGAGCATTTGACCGGCATTTACAGGTAATTATCGGCAATACTAGACGAAAGAGAGTAGAGAAACATTAAGACATTGTTAGTAAATAGATTCCGTGTTCATTCAGCATTGCTTTTTTATTGAAAATGCTCCAAAGCGTCTGTGGTCGGCTTGGTCTCTCGTCACTTTACCTTGTGTTGTGATCACGCTAGGCAGCCTAAAAAAGCTGTGTGGCTCTCTCTCATACCGATTGCTGCAGTTGACAACACCGCAGGAGAGCGGCGTTGTGATGGATTGGCTTAATAGGCGAATAAAATGAGCAGAGGTACGTTGCTCAATGTACTTGTACCATGCCTGAACTGGTTTCTGGAACCGTCATGGCCGGCAGCGTTGCATTGTGGGTAAGTTGAAAATTCGCCGAACCCTCTATTATTATGATATGAGTGCGCTGCGCGCGTGTGTTCGCAGTGTGACAGTCAGCCTTCACCGTGCTACAATTGCGACACACGCTGACGTTGATTCACGATCCGCGGTGACTACATGATATGACTTACCGCCAGCGGCCTCAAGAAATAAGTACGGACATCGGACTTACCTGCAACAGAGAAAATATCTGTTCAGTAAGCACTGTAAGTGAAATATATTATAGTAAACGATGTAAAGAAATAGTACATGTAAGGTATATATAAGGCTACCTAACAATATATTATAAATAAACATCTAAACCATGATTTATCAACAAACAAGTAATCAAACAATCAATAAAAAAACAAACAAACCAACGAACAAACACCACAGCGACGGAACTATGAACAATCAAAACGCAAAGAAATACGAATTAAACATTCCTTACGCTTCAAAATACGGATACCGTTAATCGTCTGCTTACGAAGTCTCTACAGCTAGCGAGGCAGCTTTATTCGCGAATGCACGCCCCAACCTTGACTGCTACACGCAAAATTCATTTATTTAATAGCGTATCGCACTCTTAATCACTTTACTAGTTAGTATCATTTCAGTCACGGACATTCCCAGGTATCGGAAAGTCTAACCAAGGACATGAAATAAAAGCCGATGCGTGATTAATAACGAGGTAAGCCGAAGCACCGAGACGCTGAGTAACAGGACCCACCCAGATATCCCATCACTCTGCGTCGGCAGGCGAACGACGAGTAGACTCGGAGCAAACATGAGTCTCGGTTTGCAAGCGCCAGCCTGGAATAGCAATCGCGTCTCGCACGAGCTGCAGCCTGACACGGAACCCGGATCGCATTGTTCTACATTGTCTTCGGCTAATAGACAGGGAAGATGTGGAGTCAAAATTAAGAGGCCCCCTGGTGCGCACTGGGATGCTATAGCCAGGCTGCGTAGTGTATATGTATAGTACGTATGGGTGTAGCTTGCGTGCGGAGAAAGGGCAAGAGTTCTGTGAAATGTACGTCGTCGCCTTGGTGTAACGCTGCGATGAGGAGGCTAACTGCGTGACCCGCAATGTATAAAGTTCCGTCCCATTACCGCTTGCGAAAAAAAAACCAGCAAACAAGGCACGCAGGCGCATTTCACTAGACATCCGTCACCGGAGACATTGAGAAGATTGTATACATGTACATGAACATTAATTACATTCAGTTCAGCCCGGAAGAAGGGTTGCTTAAGCGTGCATGGGATTTGTTACAATTTCCGGAGCTATTTATCGGGCTTCTTTAATTAGGCGTTGATGAGGATGCCGTTGAATGGCTGCCATCGCTCATGCATGGACACAGGATCAACATTATCTGGGTAAACACGATATCTAATGGCGAAACGCGGGCTCCATACCATTACGAAGCACAATAAATGTCAGCAGACACTTTCAGTGGGAAATTATACGCAAAGTGCTATTTTTTCTACGGAAGTAATCAGATAAATGGACGCCACAATGCAAAAATATACACGTTTAATCCTTCAGGAGAATGGCGCGTTGTGTATTCACTGCCGTAAATATTCCCCTTCCCCCTCCCCGGTCCGAAATAACATGCATGTATTCAGCCTACGCGCATGATTAATACAGAGTTATGATGTCATTGTAATATAAGATAAATTGTCATTACAACTGGTATAAATAAGTCATTTTGCGTGTCGTTAATAATTTACGTTTGCTCGCGCCTTGTTTTCTCTGGGTGGAGGGAAAAATTCACCGCTGGGGAGCGCGAACGCTATTTCTCGCACCCGTTATTCACACCAAAAAGCCTTCATGTCACACGGCATTACACATAATTAGAAGTCAACGGCACGCGGGACCCGGCGACGGATGCAAAGTCAGTGGATCACCAGCGCGTCTGCAATACACACACACACACGCGCGCGCACGCACGCACAGAACGTATGCACGTACGCACGCACACACATACATACATACATACATACATACACCCATACACGCACGCACGCACCCACGCACGCACGCACGCACGCACGCACGCACGCACGCACGCCCCCCACACACACATTTATTTATTTATATACGAAAGAACCTGCAAACGAACGCATTTAGAACACGCGCCCATACGTCCCCCACGTCTCGCTACACGAGTTGCGTTTCGCCGTCGAGCGAGGGCAGCACTGCTCGCACACGGATTGCAACCGGGGCATGTCTTACGCGCCGCCTGGTTGGCGTTCCTTGCAGATCAACCCTATTGGTGGCGACGACGCGGCAGGCACGCACGCAGTAGTAGTATAACTTCGTAGTACGATGAGTAATGCATACTAGTAGGCTAAATCTCACTCGGAGTGTTTCTTCAGAGCGCCACGGCTCACGCGCAGCGCCGCACTAGAGTTACCGGCGGAGTTACGGCGGCAGGAAACACACACGCCTGGGACGCTCGTGCGCGCGCGAACAGCAGAATCTACCATATGCAGCGGATTAGAGCGCCCACGCTGAAAAAACAGCCACATATATAGTAATACGCGAAGAAGGCGGCGGCCTTGGAGGGTGGGGGGGCTTTCCCATGCCGGGGCATCTCACTGGTGATAATTGGTACAATGTGCACGACGATATTGCTTGCATCTCTCTCGCGTTCTCCGATGACGCCTCGACGCGAACGAACGGTGTTAACCCGACCAGCCATTGGGCAGCTGTGGAAATAACGAGGCGGTGATTTTTTTTCTCGCGGGCATCTGAAGCAACAGCGATGCGGACAGCTTCCAACTGTCTTCGTCACGTTCTTTTTTATGCTATGCTTCATCGAGGATTCTACGTCGCGGTGGATTGCCGCCTGCGTCTGTGGATGTACGGCGTCGGTAGCGGTTCCGCCTTGCACGCCCTAGCCGCAGAAACTCGGGCCGTTTCAATAATAAAATGATGGTAAATGAACACGAATTGTATTAATTACCCCGAAGACTTAATGTTGCCCCTCTGCAGCTCTATTCCGTGCATCTCCCCCAGTTCACTCCATATACATCTCGCACGCGTTGTACACAGACACTTGGGTCGTTTTAATAATAAAATGATGGTAAATAAACACGGATTGTATTTACTACCGAAGTCTTAATATTTAGGTAATCTCTATCGCCTAATAATTCCATGTAAATGCCGTTTAAATGTTCATCGACAATACTCAGCGCTCGCACGCCCACGGTGCAGAAACATAGACGCTATCTTTCCGTGAGTTTATCCACAGTGGCGTGCGCGCGCGGTGAGACTGTGTGTAGCAGAGGAGCATTTGAACGGCATTTACATGGAATTATTACGCGACAGAGAGTACATAAACATCAAGACTTTGGTAGTAAATACAATCCGTGTATATTTACCATCATTCTACTATTAAAACGGCCCAAGTGTCTGTGTACAACCCTGGCGAGATGTACTGTGTATATGGAGGGAACTGGTGGAGATGCACGGAATAGAGCTGCACTGCGAATCGCACGCAATATGAGCGATCAAGGCGTTCGAATCGCATCGCAAATTCCCATATCTCAACTCGAACTTTCCTCTATTTCGTCCGGTCACGGCATTCGAATTATGAATCCATATTTGCGTGACATCATTTGCATGACATGAGCTCGCCGGCGGGAATTAATACGCTGTAAAATCTCCCGGACGCGCGCTCGTAAGGATTTCCGCCTGTCACTCACACGAAACACCGCGTATCTGCGGTGTGTCACGCTCATTGCACCAGTTCTAAGAGTTCCGACGCAAAAAATATCTGCCCGCGTCTCCGCCTTGATAATTACAAAAATCGACATCCGTAGAGGTATGAGAATGTCAGTCCGTCCCTATCCGTAATCTTGTCGGCCGTAAAATTTTAAAACGACTGGAAAATTAACAAGTGAAGGTTTGACGGATCGGTTGCCAGACGAGTGCCGCTTACGGGGTGGGGGTGGTGATAACAACGATGTATCAATAATATCAGGAAGCTTCAATTTCACATATGCGCGCGGCTTATCAATCACTTGTCGCCGACACTTCGACCAGCAGCCGCGTGTGTGGCAGGCAAGCAGGCAGGCAGGCAGGCAGGCAAGCAGGCAGGCAGGTAGGCAGGCAGGCAGGCCGGCAGGCGGGCAGGCAGGCAGGCAGGCAGGCCGGCAGGCAGGCATAGATTCTCGGCAGTCCAATGAATTGTTGAGTGACTAAAGGCTTCGCAAATTCAAGCTGGTGCGAACTTGACACACGAACAAGCAAATATGGCCCACCGATAGACACCGTGCTCACCCGCTGTGCTGTTAGGAAGAGACAGTGTGTGTGTGTGTGTGTGTGTGTGTGTGTGTGTGTGTGTGTGTGTGTGTGTGTGTGTGTGTGTGTGTGTGTGTGTGTGTGTGTGTGTGTGTGTGTGTGTGTGTGTGTGATGTGTGTGGGGGGGAGGGATGAGAGTGAAGAAAGAGCAGATAAGATGAGAGAGAGAGAAGACAGAGTGAATGAGAGAGAAGGAGAAGGAGAGAGAGAGAGAGAGAAGAAAGAGAAAGAGAAGAAACGAGAGAACAGAAAGAAAGAGACAAAGAGTGAGGGTGCAGAGGTTGAAAGAGAAGAGTGTGCTCGCATGGGGAGCATGTAGCTGTACATCGCTATTCATATCGTATGCTGAACACAGTTACATGAGCCGCGGTTTTATCGAGGCTCAACCTTTCCGATGACAATAACAATAAATAATCCAATATACCAATAATTCATCCCCCGTTATAATCAGACGGCCGATCGAGACTGCATATAGAAAGATTTATGTTCTTCTATCGGATCGTTTTCGGTGCAGTTTTCGGCGACAAAGTATATATTTCTCATTAAGTCCATTCAAGTGAACATCGAACATCGAGATTGGCAGTTTGAAACCGCGCTCCTGTCGCCTGACCCAGATAGCAGTCAGACAGACGCCGCTCAGTGTTGCAGAGCGTCTACCCCATCAATCATATGCCGCTCTAGTGCACTTATGTTAATATTCAATAGTTTTATTAAACCGATCGATCAACGTGTTGTCGGTCCGTAAAGCGGGGTTCAATCGTCGGCGCGCATATTTCTTCTAGATGACGTGAATGGAGGGTAAATAGGATTTGGCAATCGTAATAAGTCGGTGTAACACAGAAATTCTGTTAACGGAGTAGCGGCGTGAGAGATTTTACTCACCTATTGTTGTTAATGGGTGAATTAATATACATAGTGGGAGAAGTGGTATGAGGCATGCCGCCGAAATATAGTTCCAAGCCTTCTC
>NW_014577123.1:165130-170130 GCF_000485595.1 Priapulus caudatus | reverse complement strand
AGCGATATAAGGTGCATTAGAAAGGCATTTCGGTGGATGCGATTCGAGAATCACATTGTGAATGCGATAGCGAATACAGAAACGCACGGAGTATGAAATGAGAACGCAACAACCTTTAGAGATGTCATAAATCATATACCTAGGAAGTAAATATTCGCGCATCATATAACTGCTGCCGTCTGTATCTTATATTGCGAAGCTGGGAAATCAAATGCGTCAATGGGAAATCAAGACACTTGTACTTAGCTTGCTCGATTTTCTAAACTATTTTCCAGACACAGATCCTTCGCTCAAGGGAAGTGCAAGCGGTATTGCTCATTCGATTATTAACACTGTTAACAAAGCACATAACGAAGTCTACACGTGTATCGACTCAATACTGAGGCGTCTAGTGTCGAGTACATCGCTGGCTCATTAATAAATGACCGCGTGTGTCTGCGCGCAACTCGTAACTGCAAACAAACCACCAGCTGTGCGCATGATAAGTGCCCGCCATAGAGGTGTGTGTGTGTGTGTGTGTGTGTGTGTGTGTGTGTGTGTGTGTGTGTGTGTGTGTGTGTGTGTGTGTGTGTGTGTGTGTGTGTGTGTGTGTGTGTGTGTGTGTGTGTGTGTGTGTGTGTGCGAGCGCGTCGCGCACGTGTGTTTCTGCACGTGCGATTGTGTGTGCGTGCGTCTGCGCGCGTGCGTCTGCGTGTACCACAAAGCGCGCGCGTGCGTGTATCTCTTTCACACGAATCCTCTAAAGCAGTTATGACCATATATACATGCATAATGTAATCGATGTTTGATCCGACAAATTTTCCATATAACTCATGTGAATTTCATGACCGAATTTCGTTCAATATGCATATCAAACATTAACATACGACATATACCACTACTCGAGACACCACCAACTCTTGTATGGCGAATAGAGATAGAATCGAACTGAAATGTCGCATTTTAAACACCAACATTGTGCCGAGTACAACACACTGTTTACACACACGCTGTCATGTATGCTATTGTTGTTCACGTTATTGCTGTCACGTATGTCGAATTCGCTAAACATTCTAGCTTGCATATTAGCGGTTTAAGTATGACTGAACGCACATGTATGCGTATGAAATCAGATTACAGCTTTTGACGGCGATTGCAAATCATGGAAGTATTTACGAAATACAGTTTCTTATATAGTAGATAAAAGTTTTTTTTATATATTTTGTGGATGGAGGGTGTCATGCAATAATTAATTTGTCACGGAGATGCCGCAAGACTGCAGCTCTGTCGGTGCATGACGTTCCTATATGCGACAGACATTTTCTAACGTAATGGCTGACATCTTAACAACGCGGCTGCGATTATAATTTGATCTGTGAACTTTACGCGGCGATTTAACGCCGGCTCGCCGCCTACGATGAATTTCTCGGCCGATTTACGTGAATAATTATATATCCCTATTAAAAATTCATCCGCCATGTATTTGACTCAGCCGGCCTAAACGAATAACGGTTCAGTGGCAATTAACAGGCTTTCAGCGGCCATTTTGAATCAGTGCCAGCTATAAATGGCGCTGTGCTCACAGCGCAACTACATCTGTAGTCTACAGGATGTGCGTGGAGATATCTAAAGAGTAATCTAAGTATCTAATAGTAAAGAGATATCTAAAGCTTCTCACGGGGCCGTGGGGAGACGTGCGCGCGTATAGAGCACGCCTCCTATTGCAGGTTTATAGTCATTTTCACTCAACAACAGAAATTTGTATCGAAAAGTGCGAGAGCTAGTCCGTTGCAAATAGCTGTGCATCAAACGGATCATTTTTCTGTGCACCATTACGACCCGACGAAATACCTTACAAATATGCCGACAGGAAAACGTTTATCCGTTACGTTACGTTACGGTTACGTTACTGTTACGTTAGATAACAGAAGACGTGGCGCGTACGTGTATCTACATGGAATTCAGTCGCTACTACGCAAACAACAATGGCAAACTAACAACACAGCAAGCAAACCACACAAACAAACAAGACTTAATGAACAAACTCTTCACCCAAGCAAACGGGTAGACGCGCATACAAGTAAACATGTACAAACAAACTACACAACCGTGTAAGGAAGAAAGGAAAAACGGTAATGGAGCGCCACGTGTAGACGCGCGCTCTAGGGAATTATTCGTGCATGCGTGCAGGATGTACGACGACGTCATACTTGTGCGCACAAAGCCATGAGAATGCAGCATCATGCCTGCACCTGCACACACGTATCCAGACATCCCTACACTCATGCATCAAATCTCCCCGCGCCACCATCAATCACCGACGTCAGCTAGTCAATTATTAAGCTGCTTAATTAGTCAATTACTGCACATCAATTAGCCCGCGCTTGAAATTCCTAGACATGGGCCGCTTTTCCGCATTTATAACGTTTATATGCGCACATGTCAAGTGCTGAAGTATTTATATCGCTTATATGTATTAACGCACGCTTAGTGTTAGATGAGCCGTGCTATTGTCCTTCTCGCCCCCTCTCTCTCTCTCTCCCTTCCTTCCTTTCTCTCTCTCTCTCTTTCTCTCTCTCTCTCTCTCTCTCTCTCTCTCTCTCTCTCTCTTTCTCTCTCCCTTTTTTTATTTCCCCTTCTCTAACTCTTTCTCTCTCTCCCACTCTTTCTCTCACCCTCTCTCTCTCTCTCTCTCTCTCTCTCTCTGTCTCTGTCTGTCTCTCTCTGTCATGTCTCTCTCTCTCTCTCGTTCTTTCTTTCTCTTCTTCTCTCCGCGCCCTTTCTTTTTCGCTCCCCTCTCTTCTCTGATTTCTCTCTCTCTCGCACTCACTATCTTCCTTTTCCCCGATTTCTTTCTCTCTATTCTCTTCACCATCTCATCTTCTCTGTCTCTCTCAACTCAACTATCTCCCTTCTTCTCTCCCTTTCTTTCTCTCTATCCACTCTCACCCTCTCTATCTTTCTCTCTCTCTCTCTCTCTCTCTCTCTCTCCTCCTCTCTTTTCTTTCCATCTCTTTCAATGAGATTACACGTGAGCCGGCGTGCTTTAAACTTCTATGGACATTCCCGCCGCTTTTCAGCTGTACTATACTGAACGCACATACCATAATTATTGATAATTATGCGTGCATGATGCAGGTATGGAAGCCTACTCTCGAATGAGCATTCATTGCGCAGCGCTAGTAAATTATAGAGTGATGTTCTATCAGCACAATAAGGCAAATGGGATGGCACATCAATAAACGCACGATATAAAGTACATCGTGATCAGCTGCGCGGTCGATGAAAAATTAAACAGGTACACAGTTAATTCCGCCCATGCAGCCAGCGCATCGGCGCGCTGTGCATACATACATATACGAATGCGATGCCGGAAGATAATAATCCGTAGGGCTTCGTACACACACACGCACGAACGCACGCGCACGCGCACGCACGCACGCACACACACACACACACACACACACACACACACACACACAGTGCCGTCGATCGCGGGTGCGCTGTCGGCGCGTCTGTTTACGTGATACAGCACCGTATCTTTCAGGTATGCACACACGAGTTCTGTCTCCGTCTGCTTTCTGTCGCCGCTGCCGACGACCGCGTGGGCAGCTGCACGATTACCGGCCACAAAAATGCGAACAATTGAATAAATTGAATCATCTGCTTTTTAGGAACATCCGTAACCATCATGATGAAGCTCGATGAATAAATAATGTATAGATTTCTGCCAGCGCGGGCTCTGATGTTCCCAGCCCTAGAGCTTTTCCGAAACGCGAGCGCATCTAGCTGCCTGACCTCCAATGCCAAGTGTTTTATTGCGTGCGCCAACGCCATTTTTGATCGATATCCGACGAGAAAAAACGTATATTTACCGCTCGACTGAAAAGATGAGCACAATTTCAATTAGATTACGGCGACAAATGCTTCCTAACGATAGTAAACGGGACAGCAACACAACTACGACCACCAATTATAAAATATCACCAAAAAACACACCAGATGGTATTGAGCATAATATTATAACATTAGAATGCAGTGCAGATTATTCACAAGCTTAACCACTATCACTAACGTGGAGATTCAATTAAGCAACGTATGTTGACGAAAAACGCAAGCCAGACACGATCATTTTAATAAAACGAACATAAAATTCCTCCAAACGGAGCCCTATAATGCGAACGATTCTTTTATTAATTTTACAGCGACTGTACCGCATGCACTCTTTACAGACACTGTTCCCGATATGTGTACATTGCGTCAATACAGAAATTTCACGACGGCCAATGTTTGGTTAGGTTCTCCACGCGTGATAAATAATAATGCCTAGATGGAACATTTTGTTTGAGAATACACACATTTGCGGAAAATTGCAAATTTGTATGTGTACCTACGATAACGTTTGTTCAGATTGTGAAAACACACATAAATACACACGTATATATATATATATAGCAAATATATAGTAATATATATAATATATATATATAATATATAGCAGCACGGTAAAAAGTGATCGCGTATATATTGCCGCCCATTAATAATGAACGCACAATTTGCGAAGTATTTCTAGTTTTGAACATCAGGTGTCGTGCACTCCTGTACAGTTGTAAAAAAGGAATTACGCACGGCCGATAGGTTCAGTGAAATACTTAACGATCCGATCCTCACGCCCACGCCGTTCGTACACACACACGCACGCACACACGCACGCACGCACGCACGCACACACACACACACACACACACACACACACACGCACACGCACACGCACACGCACACGCACACGCGCACGCACACGCACACACGCGGAAACGAGCCGCACGCATTATTCTCCTCGGTCTTTCGAAACGAATTTGCTCGATGGTCGCTGTTAACATTATCGACTTTTTTCGACAAGGTAGAGCGACGCGTCCGTGCGTAAATCGCTCGCCTGCTCTATCTCTCTCTCTTTCTTTCTCTCTCTCTCTCTCTTTCTTTCTCTCTCTCTCTCTCTCTCTCTCTCTCTCTCGCTCTATCTA
>NW_014577123.1:158671-165120 GCF_000485595.1 Priapulus caudatus | reverse complement strand
ACACACACACACTGGACCACACACACACACACACACACACACACACACACACACACACACACACGCACACGCACGCGTGCACGAACATGGCATTTATAGGCCTGCTAATGCACGCGCTGCTGTGTGCATGCTCATCCATCAATGTAGACGCCCTCACCTAACACTTTTACGCTTTACTGAAATGACTTCGAACGTATAGTGACGACGCGCAGTCGTTAGTACAGTTTCATGAGCATCTTTTTCGCCCATTTACGGTGGAGGGATCTCTCGGCGCTGGGCTTGGCTAACAGCAAACTAAACAGATCGATACGCGAGCAGCGATCATCAATAACTGAGCATTTTACATGCTTCGAATATTTAATGCTTCGAAATATGTGAGATCAATAATTAATTTATCTTTTTAACACCCAAGAAATACCATCGATTAGCGGTTTATTCGTTAAATGAACCCTGCAGATGCACTCTAAACGTCCTTACCGCTAAAGAAAAAAACAGCTGCATACGCAACGACGTTGTGAAACGGCCATGAAATATTGTTCTTAAAACGCTCGCGAAAGGAATCTATAAAACCCGTCATCTTCTCTGCTATATGCTGTATAGGGAGCATTGAAAGGTTGTGCTGCTGCTGCTGCTGCTGCTGCTGCTGCTGCTGTTGTTGTTGTTGCTGCTACTGCTGCTCCTGCTGCTGCTACCGTTGTTGTTGCTGCGGTTGTTTGATGTTGTCGTTGTCGTTGTCGTTGTCGTTGTCGCTGTCGTTATTGTTGTTGTTGTTGTTGTTGTTGTTGTTGTTGTTGTTGTTGTTGTTGTTGTTGTTGTTGTTGTTGTTATTGTTGTTGTCGTTATTGTTGTTGTTGTTGTTGTTGTTGTTGTTGTTGCTGCTGTTGCTGCTGTTGTTGCTGCTGCTGCTGCTACTGCTAATGGTGTTGGTGTTGGTGTTGGCGTTTGTTGAGACACTAGCCACGTTTACGGTGGTGGCGTCAGTAGGTGCATGGTGGCGGGTGCTGGTTATGGTGCAATCTCATAACAGAGATGAAAATTGTTCTCTTGTTTGTTATGGCGGCGCAATTCAATTGCAATCAAAAGCCAATCGTCACGTGATCTCTGTGGTGAGAATGGGTTACGGTGGTGGCGGCGGCGGTGCTAGTGGTGGCATTTTAAAATCTGAGTAGGCGGAGGTGCAACTATATACAGTAGTTACAATTGACTGCGTATACATGTATACAAAATCATTCATATCTTACTGTGCCAACAAGGGCCACATGAGTCAGAGCGCATGGCATTCAAGTATTGCAACTGATATCATCCCTCGTTGATCGTGTGAAACGGAATCCAGTTTTATGAATAACCGGCCTAACAATGAAACGTCGGACGTGTATAATTTAGCACGCGCGGATTGCCAGTATGCATAACCGTTGTCCCATTACAGATCGGCGTGATCCACGTATCCACTGTTAGACTGGTACGTATCCCCATTTCTATACATTATTAAGAAAATATATATAGAGACGTAGTACCCGTCCACGCATCGTTAAGGTGCACGCACATGCGCGCTGCATCAGGCGGCTAGTTCTATTATCAAGTTTCTAGTTCTATTATATTTCTATGATTCGAACACGTGCGATGATTCTAGAACAATGCGAACTGGAACAATAGCACGCGGGTGGTCACGTTGCATTTCTACGCTGCGAACTCGGAAGTGGAAACATATAGGAGAATGAAAGGGCAGATGTTTTAGCCATTTACGCCTAGACATTTGTCGGTAGCAGATGCACTTGCCGAAATATGGAATTTCGCTACGCGATCTCGTGGCATTACGTACACTACGTGTTGCACATAAAATATGATCAGCTAATGTTATCAATTCAGCAGGCCACGGCCATTCAAACCTCTTAGCCACTTAAAGGAACAGCTGCAGCCACAGTAGCATATCCCTGGTCGGCATAGAAAATCCAACAGCCACTCGTGAGTTGACATACATACTAGATAATGCTCAGCATTTGAACAGCTCGCGTGTGTGTGTGTGTGTGTGTGTGTGTGTGTGTCGTGCGTGTGTGCCCCGCGCAGGCGGTGTGCGTGTGCGTGTGCGTGTGCGTGCGTTGCGTGTGCGTGTGTGTCGATGCGTGTGTGTGTGTGTGTGTGTGTGTGTGTGTGTGTGTGTGTGCGCATGTGTGTATGTGTGTGTGTGTGTATGTGTGTGTGTGTGTGTGCCGTGCTGTGTGTGTGTGTGTGTGTGTGTTGTGGTGTGTGTGGTGTGTGTGTGTGTGTGTGCAGTGTGTCAGTCAATGCGCAGAATGCAGGTCAAGCTCAAAGTCACCGTGTTTATCTGTTGTGTTTATGCTGTTACGCAGCTGCTGTTATTACCTATGTTCGCTTACAGAGCGCTATAGACCGAAGGTCCGCGATAGACCGAAGGCCCGGAAGACGAAGCGCTTATTCGGAATATGCGCAGTGGCTACACGTCCGGGAATTCGGTCGCCTTAGCCTCACAGGTACGCATCCGACATCCATCTGATGCCGTATCGAAGCGTGAATTATCCGCCACATCCACCGATGCCACTAATACAACTCGCATAACCTTTAACCCCTAACCCTAACCATTAACCCTAACCTTACACCCTAACCCTACCCTAACCCTAACCATAAGCCTACCCTATCCACTGACCCTGACCCCTAACCTAACTCTAACCCTAGAACCCTTTGCAATATTCGGTCATCGGTACTTCGGTCTATAAAGATGCCCCCTATTTCACATGTACAGACCTTTGCGGCAGTTTGCATGTCAGTCGCCTGTTTACGACATGCCATGCGTTCATGCTGGCTACCTGTCACTCGTGTTTGCCTGCTGACGCCATTACGGCTGTTCCCGCTATTGACGTAAGGGGTGTCCGTACGCAGTTACATGTATGACGACAGCCGATGTTACGTGGTGTCGTTACGCAGTTCACGTGGTATAGAGGTAGCCCGCTTTAACGTATCGCGTGTCGTTACGCGCGTTGGCCTACTCGTGGTAGCGTAACCGCTGCTTACGCTGGGTGTCGTACGCGGTTGTTTGTTAGGCGTAACCGCTGCCTTACGTTCGGCTGTACGTACGCAGTTACGTGTTATAGGGTAGCCGCTGCTTTACGTGATGTCTGTACGCAGTTTACGTGGTCTCATTGGTAGCGATGTTACGTGGTGTCCGTACGACAGTTACGTGTTTTGAAGCCTGGCCTGTGCTGCGACGTTGCAGCACGTTACCAGCATGCATGAGCATTCCCCTCGCTCGTCTTGGCGTTCCACTGAGTGATTCATGGGTACGTGACTGATGAAACGCGCGGGAAGCTGTACGTTCATGCTGCCAATAGTGCGCGCGCTCTCTGTCTCATTCTTCTCTTTCTCGCGCGCGCGCTCTCTCTTCTCTCTCTGCTCACTCTCTCTCTCTCTCTCTCTCTCTCTCACTCTTTCTCTCTCTATCTCTCTCTCTCTTTCTCTCTCTTTCTCTTCTTTCTCTAGCGCGCCGGCTCTCTCTACTCTCACTCTCACTTCTCTCTGCTCTCTCTCTTCTCTTTCTCCTCTTTTCTCGCGCCGCTCTCTTCATCTATGATCTTTCTCTGGCTCTCTTTCTCTCTCTCGTTGGCTCGCTTCTCTCGTTCTCTTCTCGCCCCCTCTCTCTTTATGTCCTCTCTTCGGCTCTCTTCTCGCCCTCTTCTCTCTCTACATCTCTCCTGCTCTCTTCCTCTCCTCGTCTCTCTCACTCCTTCTTTCCCCGTCTCTCTCTCTCGCTTTCTCGCTCTTTATTCTTCCCGTTTCTTTCATTGGCTATCCATATTTTCTCCCCTCGTTGTCTATCTCTCTCGCATCCCTCCGTGCTTCATCTCTCTCTCGCTCTCTTTCTCTCTCCTTTTCTTTCGCTCTTATACCCCATCGCTCTCCCTCTCTTCATCGATCTCTCTTTCGCCTCTCTCGCCGCACACGGCTTTCTCTCGTGCGCGCTCTCCTTCTCTCTGGCTGTCTCTCTCTCTCTTTCTTCTTGCGCTCTCTCCCCTCGTCTTCTATCTCAGCTCTCTCTTCTCACGCTTTTTCTCTTTTCTCCCGCCGAGCACAGTCGGCCGAATCACTTTTATGTGGTCACTACGTCGTGAAATGCACACCCACTGACCTTGCCAGGTCCGCAGCATCGCCTCCGCCTCCTCGATTGTGGCACCAGCCGGCTTATCACACTGGCGCTCTCACCAATTACGGGGGGCCGGGCTTTCCGCGCACCTCCACACTCGCTGCGCCCTCTAACTAATCTACAATTTCTAATTCCAGGTGAGCCCGTACTGGAGGCTGGCGACAATTACAGGGTGATGGCGTCATCGTAAGTGGTCGGGAACTGTAGTTAGGTATCGCCCTGTTTTGCGGACAATAGAACGGGCTCGATGGCGTAAGGATGAAAACAGACGAAAAGACGGGTTCGACTTGCACTGCCATCGAGTACAGCCGACCCAGAGTCATATCCTACTATAGAACCTGCTGCTGGTGCTGGTGCTGCTGTTGATGCTAGTGTTGTTGTTGTTGTTGTTGTTGTTGTTGTTTTTGTTGTTGTTGTTGCTGCTGCTGCTGGTGGTGGTGCTGTTGATTCTAGTGATATTGCTGTTGCTGCTGCTGCTGCTGATGATGATGATGGCATTGCTATTGCTGTCACTGCTGCTGCTGTTTTTGCTACTACTACTACATTTCAATAATCATGTAAAATTGGTATAGAGAACTTGCAGCTCAAGTATAGAAGAGGATTGTGCCTCTTCGCGCACCGAAACACGACCCCGGCAAGAGCAAGATCAACTGACTCGATCGCTACCCCAAACGCATCCCAAACGTACCCTCTCAACATATCCACTGATTGCCGACCGTGTTTTCTTCATCACAACCTTATACGTGGAATACAAACACATCTGGTCACGAGGTCGTTTCGATATTTGAGCCTATTGTTAATGTAGACACCCCACAGCGGTACCCCGAGAAGGGGGCAGTGTTATGGGAGATGCTAGCAACCATATAGAATATAGATGTATCTGCGCTGCTGCGAGCAGGTGCACGAGCAACTTAGCAAGCGGGCTAGCTGATATATTCTAAGAAACTATTCCGCATTGTGTAAAACGACATTTTGATGAATATTGATGAAATTTCGCATATACATGGAGGCGGATAACGCGTTAGGCGATAACAATAGGATGAGATTATTATAGGCAGCGGCAATATAATACTGGACACGGGAAAACGAGTCGGTCGCGAAACCGTTACTGTATCTCAGCATCTCTTAGGAAATCGCGCGCAGATTGGGTTTGTATAGAATCGCCTTGCGGAACGGTGTCTGGCAAACAAATCCGATGTGGAGACCTGTAATGTACGGGCACGTTGCATGCTTTGACCACGTGAAAAGCACCATAAACTCGTGATTGCCTTACGGAACCATCATTTTCCCGCAAACCATCTGAGCATATATCTAAACAGATGCTGGTTGTAAAATGAACGGTTGCCTACGCAGTGATTTTGGTTTCGATACGTGACTGCGCCAGACGGCGCGTTTGATATATAAAGGCGAAGCTGTGCATCAATGAACCCCCCTCCCCCCGGAAACATTTTCGTTCTCTTTCATTAGCTCTCTTCCTCCCTTTCTCTCCCCCTCGCTCTCCCACCCTCCCCCTCTCTCTCCCTCTCTGTCACCCTCCCTCCTTTCTTCCCCATCTCTATTTTGCTATCTCTCTCACTTGTGTTGTATTGTACATTGTGCGTTGTAATTAACCAGTAGCGCTTCTAGCCAGGCGAGGCAGTGGAACAAATTGGCCTGTATATATAGTATCATGACAGTATGTATAGTATCAGGAGTAGATAAAGGGAAGTTCCCTTTATCTACTCCTGATAGTATGTATGTATAGGAATGGCCTAAATGGCCAGTAGCGCAAATATATAGTGCCGTACATCCCGCGACATTACCAAAACAACAACGAACCACCAGGCCAGAACACAGGCCAATTAGTTCCACTACCTCGCCTGGCTAGAAGCACTACCTGGTAATTACAACGAACAATGTACAATACAACATTTGCAACTTAATCTCGCTGGCCCAATAAAAATATTATTGCGATACGAGCAATGATATCAGCATGCGTGCAATTTCAATTTGACTAGTGTTTCAAAAATTCATCACACTTTATCCGTCTTCCCGAGCCTGCGTATAATTGCGCTGATAATCTTGATCGGCAATCGGGAAGCCAATGGAGCAGCAACTTGAAATGTGCGGTTAGCATTAGCATTACCATATAGCTACTACTGCTACTGCTACTGCTGTTGCTATTGCTGCTACTGCTACTACTGTTGCTACTACTGCTACTGCTACTACCACTACTGCTGCTGTTGCTGCTACTGCTGCTGCTACTACTGCTACTGCTGCTGCTGCTGCTACTGCTACTACTGCTACTGCTGCTGCT
>NW_014577123.1:157655-158661 GCF_000485595.1 Priapulus caudatus | reverse complement strand
TCTCTCTCTCTCTCTCTCTCTCTCTCTCTCTCTCTCTCTCTCTCTCTCTCTCTCTTTTTCTCTCTTTCTCGCGCGCTCTCTCTCTATGTCTCTCTCTGGCTTTCTTTCTCTCTCTCGTTGGCTCGCTTCTCTCGTTCCTCTTTCTCGCCCCCTCTCTCTTTATGTCTCTCTCTCGCTCTCTCTCGCCCTCTCTCTCTCTCTCTCTCCTCTCTCGTTCTCTCTCACTCCTTCTTTCCCCGTCTCTCTCTCTCGCTTTCTCGCTCTTTATTCTCTCCCGTTTTCTTTCATGCTATCTCTATTTCTCCCTCGTTGTCTACCTCTCTCGCCCTCGTGCTTTCTCTCTCTCGCTCTCTTTCTCTCTCCTTTTTTTCGCTCTTTACCCCATCGCTCTCCCTCTCTTCACGATCTCTCTCGCTCTCTCGCGCGCACGCTCTCTCTCGTGCGCGCTCTCCTTCTCTTTGGCTGTCTCTCTCTCTCTCTCTCTTTCTTTCTTGCGCTCTCTCCCCTCGCCTTCTATCTCCCAGCTCTCTCTCACGCTTTTTCTCTTTCTCCCGCAGCACAGTCGGCGAATCACTTTTAATGTGTCATACGTCGTGAAACACACCCACTGACCTGCCAGGTCCGCAGCATCGCCTCCGCTCCTCGATGTGACACCCAGCCGGCTATCACACGCGCTCTCACCAATACGCCTCGCTTCCGCCACCTCCACACTCGCTGGCCCTTAAACAATCTACAATTCTAATTTCGGTGAGCCCGTACTGAGGCTGGGACAATACAGGGGCATGGTCATCGTAAGGGTCGAGACTGTAGTTAGTGTATCGCCCTGTTTGGGAAATAGAGACGGTGATGACGAGGATGAAACAGAAAAGACGGGATTCGACTTGCAACTGCGAGTACAGCGACCAGAGTCAATCCTACTAATAGAACCTGCTGCTGGTGCTGGTGCTGCTGTTGATGCTAGTGTTGTTGTTGTTGTTGTTGTTGTTGTTGTTGTTGTTGTTGTTGT
>NW_014577123.1:134822-155623 GCF_000485595.1 Priapulus caudatus | reverse complement strand
CAACTGCTAGTAGCGACTGCTAGCTTACTTGCTGTTGCTGTTGCTGGCTGCACTGCTGTGCTGCTATACTACTACTACGCTGGCTGTTGCTGCTGGCTGCTGCTTGCAATGCTGCCTGCTGCTGCTGCTGCTGCGGCTACTGCCTGCTACTGCTACTACTGCTGCTTACTTGGTGCTGCTGGCTGCTGGCGGCGCTACTCGCGTGCTGCTGCTACTGGTGCTGCTGCTCGCTGTGCCTACTACTAACTGCTGCTGCTCTACTGTACTACTGCTTGCTCTACTGCTTACTGCTAGCTGCTGTCGCTAACTGCCGACTGCCGTCTCTGCCGCTACTGCTGCTTGTTGTTGGCTGCTTCGCTGCCTGTTTTTGTTTGATGTGATGATGAGGGATGGATAATGATGATGATGCTACAACTCCTGATACTGCTGCTGCCACTGCTGCTGCTGCTATTGCCGCTGCTGTTACTGCCGCCGCCACTACTACTGCTGCTGCTGCTATAGGCTGGCTATTACTGCCTGGCTGCTACTGCCTGGCTACTGCCTATGCAGCCTGCTAGCTGCTACTGGCATGCTACTGCTGCTGCTACTGCTGCTGCTGCTACCGCTTCCGCTATTGCTGCTGCTGCGACTACTGCTACTGTTGTTAGGATACAGCGGCATACACGGTCTGACTCGGTCATCCATGCTGCATAAAACGAGCCGGTTTTTGTATTTCAGCTAAATACGCATTCATGTATACATACGAACACGTGTGACAGAGCGCGCAAACCTATCACCGATCCATCTCGCTCGCGGAAAATAACACTTGTATAGCGGCCGCCCGTGAAAGCTGGGCGGAAACATTTATTAACGGCGTCCGGAGGTTTACTTCGCAAGTATGTAAACGAAGGGCACACATACGTATATATACACACGCGCGGCAAGCAGTAGGCCTCGGTGGCTACACAGCGCGTCTTTATCTATTCTTACCTATATGTGGCTGCGTGCGGCCAGACAGTGGCTGAGGGCAACAGCTGTGCTGCAGGACACGACGGGTAAAATAGAAGCCAGCTGTTTACTATCCGGGAAGTAGGAATTCGATGGCATCGGTGTATTCGGCCGAAACGCGCGTTTGCGTGTGATTTAGTGTCGATATAATACGCATGCCCGATACTATATATTATATATATATATCATATATATAGAGGAAGCAGAGAGAGCAGAGAGATGGAGAGAGAGAGAGAGAAGAGGAGAGGAGTCTCAGAGAGAGAAGAGAGAGAGCATGGCTATTTTACATGATTGTTCATGCACGTATATTATATATATACTATATACTAATTGTGTGTTGTGTGCGTGTGTCGGTGTGTGTGTGTGTGTGGTCGTGTGTTGTGTGTGTGTGTAGTGGTGGTGTGTTTGTGCGTGCGTGCGTGCGTGTGTGTGTAGCGAGTGGTGCGTGTGTGTGTGTGTGTGTGTGTGTGTGTGTGTGTGTGTGTGTGTGCGTGTGCATAACTCATTCCGTTGGTGGGGTGAAGCAATCCGTGATTTGTAGATGAATGCTTCTGCCAGGTTATGCTCATTGTGTATTCCACGGAGAGAGATCGCGTATACTGATGCTGCCGTACGCGTACAATATTTACATTAGCGGAAGCTATTCATGTCTCGTGAATATTCTAATTTCGCGAGAGCCAGTGGACTTGTGGGTTTTTCGAAATTGGAAGCGTTGGATTTCGGCATGAATATCAAAAAACGCGCCGTTGCCTCTGGCCTGTACGTGTACGTGCGTGCGTGCGTGCGTGCGTGCGTCTACCCGTGCGAGCGTGAGCGCGTGCGTGAGTGCGAGCGTGCGTGCGTGCGAGCGTGCGTGCGTGTGTGTGCGTGTGTGTGTGCGTGTGTCTACCCGTGCGAGCGTGAGCGCGTGCGTGTGTGTGTGCGTGCGTCTACCCGTGCGAGCGTGAGCGCGTGCGTGAGTGCGAGCGTACGAGCGTGAGCGCGTGCGTAAGTGCGAGCGTGCGTGCGTGCGTGCGAGCGTGCGTGTGTGTGTGTGTGTGTGCGTGCGTGCGTCTACCCGTGCGAGCGTGAGCGCGTGCGTGAGTGCGAGCGTGCGTGCGTGCAAGCGTGCGTGCGTGTGTGTGTGCGTGCGTGCGTGTCTACCCGTGCGAGTGTGTGTGTGTGTGTGCGTGTGTGCGTGCGTGTCTACCCGTGCGAGTGTGTGTGTGTGTGTGTGCGTGCGTGTGTGTCTACTCGTGCGAGCGTGAGCGCGTGCGTGAGTGTGAGCGTGCGTGCGTGCGAGCGTGCGTGCGCGTGTGTGTGCATGTGTGCGTGCGTGCGTGTGTCTACCCGTGCGAGCGTGGGCGCGTGCGTGTGTGCGTGCGTGCGTGTGTGTGCGTGCGTGCGTGTCTACCCGTGCGAGTGTATGTGTGTACGTGCGTGCGTGCGTGCGTCTACCCTTGCGAGCGTGAGCGTGTGTGTGAGTGCGTCTACCCGTGCGAGCGTGCGTGCGTGTGTGTGTGTGCGTGCGTGCGTGTCTACCCGTGCGAGTGTGTGTGTGCGTGCGTGCGTGCGTGCGTGCGTGCGTGCGTGCGAGCGTGCGTGTGTGCATGTGTGCATGTACAAATATCACGTGATCAGCAGTCGGGGCTATGTGAACCACCGCAATGATTTCTCCTTCATCGTTTAACGTGATATTTAAATTACCTATCAACGCCAAACATCGTCGCGTCTAACGACGAATCCTCTCCGGTGAAATATGACTAAAGTGAGGTTACGGCTATAACAGCATTCATAAATATTCATGGATCGCCTAACGACATCGCACGATAAGCATGCATACGTCATCACGAAGAACAGACGAAACCATTTTCGGCTGTTGGTTTAAAATTCCGTTTTCGGAAAACGGTTTAACATCACATAGCGTACTAGGTTTAACAGAACATTGCGTTTGAGGAGAAGGAAGGAAAAGTATATGAACTGGAGAATCTAAACCAGTTTAAAGCAGAATAGCCATAGATATGAATTCCTGAGAGGAGAGTAACAGAAGCGACGCTCGACCGAAAACATACGGACACATTTGAGAAACTATGACAGACGCGCTTTTTAAATGGCCGGCTTTACTAGCACGGGATTCCTTCCCATCTAAACGATTCTCAAGGTTAATGCTCCCTATCGTGACCAAGCACCATTTCCCTGACAATCCCAGTTTGCCATCAACCACACTACCCGCATCCGTACATTTACATGGATAATTATGGGACCAACCAATGGTGCGATGGTCGGATAAATATTATTGTGCATACAATTTATCGTGTGTGCACAGGTTAGCGAACCGTGGTGGCCAGACCAGTATGGAGAACAGTGGGAAACTTAAAGCCAACTGCGCCATTGAAACGCCAGCTTTGCTATTTGTCATATTAGTGTGGTTAGGCTCTGCCATGGCTCACTGGCTTTCGTTGTCCTCGCAAATAATTGCGCGATGCAATAACAGCGTGGCGTGTGGGATCTGTGCCACCGAGCTGTATATTTTCGGAAAACTCAAACCTAATGTTTATGTCGCCGCGTAGAATAGAAAATGAAATAGATACACGCACACACGCACGCGCACACGCACACACGCGTGCGTGCGCAGGTGTGTAATGTTAAAGAGCTACTACGAGTTAGAACTTCTTTTTCAAGTCAGTATGATAAGTTTATGTTATATTACACCGATATTTCATGCCGAATAGTGTGTACACTTCCTTGCGTCTACACGCGTGCGTACGTGAGTGTGTGTGCGTGCGCGTGGGTGTCTGTAAGTGGGTGCACGCGAGACTGATAGCAAGGTAGCTAACTATACGTTGTCAGATAGATACCCGCGTAGACATGGCAAGTATTCAAGCCTGTCCCCAAACCTTCATACTGACTAGAACAAGGAACTAGGAAATAAGGTCATGAAGTAATTGCTTGAGCCGGAGGAATAGATGGGTAAGAAAAACACAGCGTATTGACGTAGCGGAGGTGGAGGGTAGATAGCTGAAGACAGAGAGGGAGAATTGTCGCGGAGAAAGAATAGAAGCATAGCGAAGGAGAAAAATAAAGGTGGACAGAGGTGGGGCAGAGTGGTGAATGGATGGATGAAGGGGAAAATGGGTCGATATATTGGCTTATTAATCGATTGTTTGATTAATTATTTGATTATTGAAGTTATTTAATAATGTAGGGATGAGGTGGATGGATAAACGGACGGACGGACAGACGGACGGACGGAGCATTGCTGGATGGACGGATTGATTAATAGATTGATGGATGGATGGATGGATGAATGGATGGATGGATGGATTGATGGATAGATGCACGGATGGATAGATGGATAGATGGACGGATGGATGGATGGATGGATGGATGGATGGATGGATGGATGGATGGATGGATGGATGGATGGATGGATGGATGAATGAAAATGGATGGATGGATAGATTGATGGATGAAATGGCACGGAGATGGATTAGATGGATGGATGGATGGAGTGGATTGGATGGATGGATGGACCGGATGGATGGACCGGACGGACGGACGGAGCGGACCGGAGTGACTGATCAACAGCGCCAGATCAATACAGAAACGAGGCACATACAAAGAACGCGTGTGGAGTGGGCGAAATAAGAAGAGAGAGAGAGAAGAGAGAGAGAGAGAGAGAGCGAGAGAAAGAGAAAGGGAGAGAGAGAGAGAGAGAGAGAGAGAGAGAGAAACGAGAGAGAGAGAGAGAGAGAGAGCAGAGAGAGAGATTAGAGAGAGAGAGGGAGAAAGAGAGAGAGAGAGAGCGCGGTGTTCTTGTTCGTCGAGTTTCTTGCAAGCAAACCTAGGGATTTGCTCGTGTCATCACCCAAAGAGGCATCAGCCGGGGATTGCTAGAAATCAGCCAATATTATTAGCCATACGCGAGCGAGACGAGAGCAGCAGGCAGCTCATCAGCGATTGCGGGCTGTCGCCAGCATAACCATACGAGCAACAAGGCGACGCGGCTGCGGAGCGACGCCCCGCTCACTGATTACCAGTACACACGCTGCATCCGTCGCCGGGTAACACACAACGCTCGGCTCGTACACCCTCGCAAGCCGCCGCAGCAGTATGGGCTTGAGTATCACCCGAACGCAACGCGCGTACTTACACACACACACACATCACCACCACGCACACACCACACACACAGTCCGACACACACACACACACACACGCCACACACACACCCACACACACACACCACACACACACCACACACACACAACAACACACACACAGACACAACACACACACAGCACACACACACACAGCCAACACACACACAAGCGCATACTTTCGCGTGGCGCCGGCGGCGCAGACGCGGCGTGATGCGCGTCGACTGCGAGAAATGCACGCAATCAGAGCATGTGGGCACGCTCATCTATGCAGCAGTGATGGCTTGCCAGCAGAGCATGAATTCACACTTTACGATCATCGCATGTGGGACATGATTTTTGCTACGCCTTAGTCATAACAATATGCGGAAGCAAGCAGGCGAGCAATATTTTTGATTCTAACGTGAATGTGAATTCCATTCCGTGTATGAACGCTAACGACGATGACGAAATTCGTGGCAATATCGTTCAAACGAATGCCTTCTGTTTTAATATCAGCCCCGACGCATTCGCTTTATAATGTGGCAGAAATATTAGCATCAGGCGAGGTGTGTTTCCATTTTTTGGCTGCCTGAGAGAGCGGCAGACAGACTTATAGACGCGTAGTAAAGCCCGTACATTACCCTACGACGATTTAATAATATGTGAATTAGCGATAGGTTTGCTTTCCACGCCTCCTCCACCGGAGATCGTAGCGGTCATCGCTCGCACCGCACCTTACATAAATATTTGGGCAATAACATCTTGTCGCCAGCTTTGCAGGAATAAGAAATGGTTGGTAGAATTTCCCCAACCGCACAGATAAGTGTAAATGCGTATTTATCTATATTTGCAGAGATCTAATTGTGGAGTTTCAAAACATATTTAATACGTTTTCCATGCAGACTTCGTGTGAATCTAAAATATATTATTAATCTACATTACAGCTCTCATGACGCCCTCCCCGCCCCTACTTCATCTCTCTCTCTCTCTCGTTCTTCTCTCGCTACTCTGCGTCTCTCCAGTCTCTCTCTCTCTCGTCTTTCTCCTCTCTCTATCTCTCTCTCTCTCTCTCGCTCTCGTCCTCTTCTAGCCATGCTCTGCTCTGCCTATATTATATATCTCTCTTTCTCTCTCTCTCTCCTCTCCTGCTCCCTCTCCTCTCTCTCTCTTGCTCTCTCTCTAAGTCTCTATCTCTCATTTCTCTCGCGCTGTTTTTTCTCTCGCGCATGGCGCTCTCCTCGCAGCTTGTTCTTCTCATATCTCGCTCGGCTCCCGTTTCCTTCTATCTGCGCTCTCCCCCTTCTCTAACAGCACTTCGACACAACACACACACACACACACACACCACATACACATCACACACCCACACACACACACACGTCCATACACACAGCACGCACACACACATAACTGCGCAAACATGCACACACGGACACCACACACGACATCACACACACACACGCACACACGACACACACACCATCACAGCACACACGACACACACACATATGCCCACCAGCACCCCACTCACGCGCACACAACATACACACGCACATGCACACACACGCTTTCGGCGGCGCCCGCGCACACCGCCAATCCCATACACAGGCCACCGCGCCACACACACACATACAACCGCACGCACGCACGCACAGTGGCGAAGCACGCACGCACGCACGCACACACGCACACACACACACACACACGCACACTGTGGTAATTGCAGTGCGACGTCCCGGTGATGCTGTAAACGCAAACATGACGTCTGCAACACCCGAAGTCGCACGAGTGCCAACAGCGCGCAGCCGAGAACATACGTCACGCCTGTGACGGTGGGGGGCTGCGGCGAGGGGTAGGACGACATTAAAAGCTCCCATGACATTAGGTGTAAAGAGGCCTGCGTGTCATCATGCGGTTAACGACGGACACGAATGAGCGCTATGACGCTATATGTGAGGCGTGCCAGCCACGGTTTATGCTCTGTCATCGCGGTATGGCTCGGGGAATTAGCGCTATGACGCTATATGTGAGGCGTGCCAGCCACGGTTCACGCTCTGTCATCGCGGTGTGGCTCGGGGAATTAGCATTTCAACGAGCAGAAATCGATGCAGAATTAATCACCGTGTAATGAAAACCGACGAAGTTGTGAAATGTAAATCTGCGAGGGCGCCCGTCGCGCGCGGTGTGCCGGAATCCGATCCGGAAGTCCGGAATCCGGAAGTCCGGAATCCAGACCCGAATCGGATACTCCGGATTTCGAATGGTTTCATTTCGGGTTAAGGCAGCGAAGAATGCGTTACGCTTTCGTATTGCTCCATTGAGATTTTACACTCACCGCTGGTGAAGACACATACGACACCCGCACACACGCAAACACTGATATGCGCGCATGCACGCACCCACCGCCATACACATACAGTCCCCCATGCACGCACGCAAGCAACCGCAAGCAAACACGCATACACATTGATGCATACATGATGCATATTGATATATACACACGCAGACAAGCACGCAAGCACGTTCGCGTGCACGCACGCACGTACCCACGCACGCACGCACGCACGCACGCATCTCTCACTGCAGAGGAAGGTCGAGAGAGGTCAGGGAAATACTTGCCTATTCGCTTAACGCGTTCATTTTCTTGCGCGCTCTCTCTCTCTCTCTCCGCTGAGCGTTCAGTCAATCACCGACATGATTGCTGTCGAGCTGCGGGAATATATACCCGAGCGACGAAAAGCGAGATTACGTGCGAACGCTCATGAATGTTTTGACGTGCGGCCCGATTCATCTCGGCTTGCCGCGTTTAAAGAAAACTCGACTAAAATCGTCAACGTGATCAATTCTCTCGCTTTCCGATAGTATGCACGTTTCCGCAGCGCGTACGGCGCGGATACTTGCATAGCTGCGCGACATTTTCAATTTGAAAAACTGTCAACACACGCCAGCTGTTACGATGCACTAAAAACGATACGCGCTGTAATGCGAAAATGAAGCCTGATCTATTGGAAAATTAAATGCGTACGTATTATTATAATTTCATTTTGCGGAAAAAACTTCACGCCTGATTAAATACGGAAGAATAGTTTTTTTCTTCAAACGCACTATTACTTCGCTTACTTTACTGTCACGGCTACTACATGACTTTATCGTAACCACGCGTTCTGTGTTATCTAAACGTTGGCCCGAATAGTTCCGAATGGCCTCGTCCCTCCTCTATCCGCCTTCGTTTATTCGTTGCCCATTCGTTTGGCGTTATGCCGGGCTGGAAAATCAGTCTAGTGCTACAACGGGTTTGCATGCGTTACATACCCGCACGTGCACGCGCGCACACACGTGCACGTACGCGCGAATGCACGCAGACAACACACGCACGTACGCACGCCCACACTCACGCATAGCCCTCACTTCACTCACATACTCATCATGTGTTACATCTGTGTATGCTTCACGAGATAGCCGCCATGCATAAATAATGATTTGAGAGAGCATAAAACGCGAATATAAAGTGTTTCCATAGAGCCGACATGGGTATGCATAAAAAAGGCGGAATATCTGTTTCGTTGCCTTTGATTCGCTGTCCAAACGACTTTAAATCATGCAATATCATCGCGTGAAACATCGCCGCAATTTCTCGTTTTCACGACGCCTGAATTCGGAAGATATGCACACAGCGCACTCACACCACAGAACAAATACTTTCATCAGATTTCAACTTTGAGTGCGTCGTGTGCAGTAATGCATCGCGGAATTACAAACAATCTCCAGCGTAATGGAAAAGCACAGCATAAGTCTCGCTAGTAAGTATACACGGGTAATCTAGAAAAAACGGAATTAATCTATAATTAAGCTTAGTCTCAGCAACGCCACAACACACTCTTCCCCGATATCAACGTGATGAATGCACACAAATGTCGACCGCGCGTACGCGAATAGATTCACTTCACTGCGCCGTGACCAGATGGCTATTCGGCAAGCACTACGAGTAAGTGGAGAGGGGACACTAACGGCGAGTATAGCTGCGAGGTTCGACTGCCGTCGGTGCGCATGCGCGAGAACGCATCATTCCCGCTAATGTACCCAGACTGATTATCAATCAAGTTCGCGACGCCGTTATAACGCATCGTGGAGTGTGCTCGACACCCAAACACTCGACTCGTTAAAGCCGCTTCGGTGTCGGCAGCGGGTATATTGCTACGCGCGCGTACATACGTCTGACAGGAGTAAACAATGGCACGCCTCTTAGAGGAGACGGACTGTGCAGCCGACGTCGTCGTATGCGTCGGACGCGCGGACGTCGGGCAGCGACGCGCGGCGACAACGATGCATGTCGGCAAGCTTTCACGCACTTACGAAATATCGTCGACACTCGATCAATCAGCAGCGAGATGCGAGCGGTGAAGACGTGCGGTGGAACGCGAGCGAGCGTCCGACGAGTTCTCGCGAGAGTACAGCGTCGTCTGCGGCTTGTACAGCACCGCTTTCGTGAGATACGACTCTCTCTCTCCCGAGACTCTCGCGAGATGCAGCCCCGCTCTCGCGAGAAGCAGCCCCTTTCTCGCGAGATATAGCTCTGCTCTCGCGAGACGCAACCATTCTCTCGCGAGATGCAGCCATTCTCTCGCGAGATATAGCTCTGTCTTCGCGAGACGAAACCATTATCTTGCGAGATATAGCCCCTCTCTCGCGAGATATAGCCCCTCTCTCGCGAGATATAGCCCATCTCTCGCGAGATATAGCACCTCTCTCGCGAGATATACCCCCTCTCTCGCAAGATGCAACCACCGCTCGCGTGAAATGCAACCCGTCTATCGTGAGATGCTGCAACCCTTTTCTCTGAATTCTTCTCTGCACTTCGTCGGGCTTTCTATTAACGAAATGAAGACGCAGAAGCTACCCCTCCCCTCCATCAATATACGTCCCCGCTCTTGCGCGGTACAGCGATCAAATCGTACAGACAGGGAACGATTTCGAGTTCCCATTCGAAATCACGCCCCCACATAGAGCCACGGGATGTTGGGGGGGGGGAGAGGATCGGCGGATGCGCACCAGGACGAAACGAACGGGTTAGTAAAACTACGGCAGGAGCAATAGCAGAAGCAGCAGCAGCGATACGCCCCGGAATTCAGCAGCCGTGTAACACGCTGAAAACAGGTTCCAGACGGCGGCGCGTAAACGGACCGCGGTGTTTTACGCCGCGCGGGCGCGCTGTCATCGCATCCTCAAGCTCCGCGCCCGGCGGGCGGCTGCGGGGACGGCGCTTCGAGCGCGTCAACACTGCCGTCAGTGTGTGCGGCCTTAATGGGCGGCGGCGAAACACTGCGTCCGTGCGCGTTAAACGCCCCCGCGCGTCACAATGCGATGCGTTTGTTGCTGGTCGAGCCGACGTGGCCTTGAGCGCGGGGAACCACTTTGTCGGGGTCCATAGCACGGCGGCGGATAAAAACCGAGCTGCCTTCGCTCAGCGGGCCGTGAATTGCACCGGCGGTTATAGGAACAATTGGACGCTTCGCCCATCCGGTGCGCGATCCCGGACAGCAAGTTAGAGCGAGAGAAGGAGGGAGGTGGAGGGTCACCACTTATGCACATCGCGTACAGTGTGCGCGATTCTCGCGGGATATCGCGATAATGTCGTCGCCCGCGACACGCGGGACGTCGCCAGACGCCGACGACGACTTCTGGCCCCCGAGGCGCGTGCGCACGCGTTCCCTGCCGTACGGTGCGCATGTCCGATGTATCCACCCCATTAACTGCGATTCCACTAGAATGCGTAAGCATCCCCCCATTTAGCGGTTTATGGGCCGTCGACAAAGCAGGTGTCGGCGCGTGCGTAAGCAGGCTAGGCGACGACGATGTTAGCGCTAAGGTGCGAGAGCGCCGGAGGACATTTGCAAGTCGCAAACATTGAGTGGAGCGCTAACGGATTGAGAGACGAGCGGACTGCGTGGAAACGCACAGAGATAACGCTGCATCGACGACTCTGATTTGCATGGGGAGACAGAGAGGGGTAAAGCGTGCTCGAGAGAGAGATTGATAGGAGAGAGAGAGAGAGAGAGAGAGAGAGAGATTAAGAGAGAAATATTAAGAGAGAGATAGAAATAGAGAAAAACAGAGAGGGAGAAAAAAATATAAAGAGAGACAGAGAGAGAGAGAGAGAGAGAGAGAGAGAGAGAGAGAGAGAGAGAGAGAGAGAGAGAGAGAAAGAGAGAGAGAAAGAGATGAGAACCATATCTGAACACTCACTTACGCAGGTAGGCCTACTCACACGCGCACGCACGCACGCACACTTATCCCCGAGCATACTTCCATGCATGAACGCAAAATTTAGCGCACGCAAACAGAGGGAAATGCTCAATTATAAACACAATTACCGGAGAAATACAGGATCTAAGAGCTTTCCACAAATGCAGCCAAGCAGTCAGACATGCAGCCAAGAGCCAGCTAAACAATCAGCCATGAATACACAGCCTTGCTCGTCTAGAACGTATATGCTCTTTCAACTTTCAAACCGACAAACATGTATGTACTAATCCATGCCACCAAAACCACTGTAGTTATTTGTCAGTATCCACTAGGAAAAGACACTTTCGAGGAAAATTACACATATGATATTGACGTACTCAAAAATATTTACATGGCATTCTGGGTTGCATCACGCATACACCGCATTCCGTTTTCGCAGGAAATGTTTTTAATTTCCATTTCAAATATTTGTATGACCACAATAGACTTTCGCACGCACTCACGCAATGTATTGCTTGTACGCTTTCCTATTTCACCGCCGACTGCATGTGGTGGTGTGGTGGATTATGCAGCTCATACACAAACGATGAAGAGAAGCAACTACTACAGCAAACGGTCTTCATTCGTATTCTAATTAAAAATCTCCTCGGAGCAACAGCCCTCGCAGACGCACTGCTGCTTTCGTGATCAGAATTCTCACTACGTCACATCCAATTTTTCGAGGTTTTATGAAGCCGAGCGAGCTCATTTAAAGAGAAATTATCGAAAGAATAATTGCAAATTCATGCAAACGGGCTGATAAACCCACAACATCAACGTCGAAAATGCGTTATCCAGTATTTAAATGGTTTTACAGTGATTCTAGTTACATATATATCTTTATAATGACCCACGTCTAACTATCTACCGAAAAGCATTACTATACGTAAATCGTGGTAAATACATTAAAAACGCATTATTTTATTGAAAATCCCCATATTTACTTATAAAACATCCAAGAGTGTTAATATCCTGTGGCATGTAAACATTGGCTCCGAACATTCCAACCTCTGTCGAACATTGTGTGTGTTTTAGTGAATTGTTCAATGAATGACGCACTCGTTCACTTCCGACAACGAGTAAAATTGCAGAAAATTTTCCTCTTCGATGCGAAATGCATCGGCCGAGCATTTCATTATTTACGAAAAGTAAAGAGGCTGGGGAAAGACAGTAGGTACAGGAACTGGTCACGTCGGTGACGCCCCATTCATGCCCATCACCGAAGAAGGCGGGGCTTATTCTGATTACGGAGATGCGGAAATGCAACGGAAGGACGTAGCGCAGTGCGCTAAACAGCGTGTTAATTTCGTTTTTGTGCCAAACTCTATCGTAGGAAACCTTTCTAGACTAGCAGAATACCCTAGTCCCTGAGATCGGCAATTTGGTGCTGTAATGGGTCCCCACCTTTGAAAATATAATAGAGAGGTGCGGCGTAGGCTGTGATTGGAAGACACAAAGTGTCAATCCTCGGCGCGCCTTGGCATCATGGCCGCATCACGTCGAGATCTCTATTATGGACTGTTGATGTTATTGTATTATCACGCAAGCGAGTACATACAGAGAGCCAAACTAGGGGGAGCCACATGTGTTTTTTTTATTATCGTTGTTGTCGTCGTTGGTTGCAGTTGTCGGCTGTTTTGTTGCGCAATATCAGGGGTTAATAATGACAAATTTGTCGACATTTTGACATTTACCATTTACCCTTTACCATTTAGAGAGAGAGAGAGAGAGAGAGAGAGAGAGAGAGAGAGAGAGAGAGAGAGATTATAATTACTGCAGGCAGCTCTACACCTGGAGTGGTACTAACAGTAAGCACACGGTTGTCACCGGGGAACGAGATGCCTGCAGATTTTCTCCGATTACGAGACATTACTTTGCAGCGCATCCAGGCATTTTTAATAAGCGCTTCTTGAAATCCTCGCCTCGGGGGACTGGCGAAGTCGGACGGACTAGCGAGGCGACAGCAAAGTTCTGTACGGCAAATGACCATCGAGAATTTTTCACACTGTTTATGGCTTACACAAGACGCATTTTTGAACTCCTGTTTACTATTTCTTATTGATGTTACACTTAATGGCAATCAGTGGCAATAAACCCAACAGTAACCAGGCGGCCCGACGTGACATCGACCACGCGGCAGTGCTTTGTCACATTTGTACCGAAGTTTTTGTAAGAGTTTTTTTTTACCGCTACAAGCAATCGTTAGCTAGTGGAGAAGAATGTCACTAACATTACAGGCAGTGCGCGAATGACAATGGCAAGCAACCGCTAAAACATTAAACAGTTCGCTAAAAGCTCGTATCTCGCACGCTCGAATTGCATGTCAGCGCGGTTAAAACACTCGCGATGACAGGTTCATGTCTTAATTATAAATTCTTTCAATGAAATCGATCCCATTCAATTTCGCGTGTATGCAATAAGGTGTGTGCGCTACCCCCCATTTATATCGCGTATATGTCAACACGTGTACCTACTAGATACACTGCCACTAGCCAGCTGGTATTATTTATTACGCAAGTATATAAACAAACAGGGTAATAATGAGTTTAGAATTGCGTTCGCATATCCATGTCGGCGGCTACATAAAGAGATAATTACGCGTACGCGATGAGCATTCAACTGTGGTCGCCATCTGCCGAGAGTGTGAATGCAACCCTGCGTGCAGCGAGGAGACCGACCACGCCATTAACGATGGTCAACAGATGCCTCCTCTCTCGGTTCCTCGCCGGTGAAGCAATGTATTCAGTGGAGACCCGTCTCCAATGAAGCATAAATATCAGCCTGCCGTCACCTCCTAGTTATTTCTCCCAGCACAAAACCGCGTAAAAACATCTGCCTGTCAACACGACGGACTCCCAGACTATTGCTTTAGGACACCCCACACGAGCGAGGATGCATAAATATCTGTCTGCCAAACTGACGGTCTCCCTATCTATTTGCAGCACAGACATAGCGCAGCGCTAGCGGTGTCAGGAAGCATAAATATCAACACGAACGACACCTAGCCAATTCCTTTCGGACTAATCTATCCCACTAGTAGGAGAGAAAGCAAAAACATCTGTCTACCAAACTGACGGTCTCCCACTTTGATTGCTGCAGCACAGACATAGCCCATCCGTATCAGAAAGCATAAATATCAGCCTCTCAACACACCGGACACCTAGCCATCTCTTTTCGCGCCCATTATGTGGCTGAGGAAAAGTTTATCGATCTGTGTCCATAGAAGAGATGACCCGCCTTCGTGCTCTCTTAATTTTTGCGCGTGATATCAAACTGGGTTGGTGTGTGGGAGCGATCAGTGTTCAATGTTAGGCGACATGAGAAGGAAATAGATTCGGTATACTAGACAAGCTTCAGTGAATCCCATCCGTCACAGCCGCCACACGGAGTCGCCACGACCGCGACTCATTACCCTATAGTCGGGCTGCAATCACACGCAGTAGTTGCTGCACACTAACCGTCGTTTCGAGCTTCAACCTTATACTGAAACGTTCTACTCCCTATAGTTGCTCGTTTGGGTGATACTGCGGATGGGTGCTGGTATCGATTACACTAGTCCTTCCAGAGTGAGTGGTCCGGCTATGGCAACTATAGAGTAAATCCTCGACAGACCCCTCCCCCCCGACACACAAACGAACACACACACACACACACACACACACACACACACAGACACACATGTATATACACACACACACACACACACACACACACATATATATATATTTATATACAAAATATATATATACGTACGCGCACGTACACACACGCGTACACACAGACACGCACACACGCGTACACAGAGACACGCACACACGCGTGCACAGAGGCACACACGCGTACACACAGACAGGCACACACGCGTACGCACAGACAGGCACACACGCGTACACACAGACACGCACACACACGCACACACGCGTACACACAGGCACGCACACACGCCCACGCACGCCCATCATACCCACACTGACAGCGGGACGTACGAACACGTGTTGGTCGCTGCAAGGCTGGTCGGCTCACAAGCATGCTCTCCTTTCAGACGTCGCGGGCAGTATAGATTAGACGTATTTAGCTTTGATATTACGTACACTGGATACAAGCTCCGTGATCGCGGCCATCTCTGTGTGTTCCTGTAATGTTTTCCTCTCGTCAAACAGGGTCGGCCACCTCAAATATTTGCTCGCGCTAGTCGATATAACACCGGGAAAGGAATAGCCCGACCAACTTCATATTACCACGTATTGATCCCGCTGCTCGAAGAGAAACGTTTTCACTTCAGCGCGGGATTTCACAAAATGAAATTCGCGTGACAATGGGTTGCGTTACTCGGTACTATCGAAGTCCAGTCTGCGCATTGGCGTGGGGACCTGATCACCCGTCGCGTGCATCTGTGCTGGTAGTACAGTAACCGATACAGGCGCATCTATAAGGAGTCCAATCTCGTCGAGTATGCTTTTTCGATTTACGCATTTAATTACATTTAATTAAACCGACGTCTTACGCCCGGTGTATTAAAAGCGTATTGAACGCGTCTCGCTGTTGGCCAGAAATCGCTGGCCTCGGCGTAATGCCGCTAGATTGAATTTTTCTATTGAATCCGTTCTGCAGGCGAGACGTGATGCTAAACTGTACTCTAACCGTTCTAATGCATTTATGTGCACAACAAACAAACTCATTAAGCGCGCTAGAATAGAGAATAGAGTTCTGGCGTCCTGCGTTGTTCAGACAACCTCACTGCCCAGTAACCCACCAACGCGCGCACGCACGCACGCACGCACGCACGTACGCACGCACGTACGCACGCACGCACGTACGCACGCACACACACACATACACGTAAACACATACGGACGTACACGCACACGCACGTACGCACGCTCACAGAACCACGTACGCACACCCACGCGCGTCGGCGTGGCCATGCAGGGAAGCTACTACGGCTCTATGTTACCTCGCTCGCGATCCATGCACGAAACTTCACGACGACAAAGTTTTTCGGGTCGTTAGTCGTTACGCGAGAATTTCGTACATTTTCCTCAAAGTGCGTCTTGACTTCTCCTGCAGCCGCACATACTAACGAAGCAGCGGCCGCCGCAAGCACGCACCGGCGTCGGACGCACGCACGTACGCACGCACGCACGCACGTACGCACGCACGCACCGGCAACGGTCGCACGCTGACGGATGACCATCGCTAAACAAGCTCTGCGTTAACCGCACGCACGCACGCACGCACGCACGAACGCACACACGCACGCACGCACACACACGTGCGCATACACGCACGCGCACACGCGCGCGCGCACGCACGCACGCACGCACACATACGCATACGCGCACGCACGCACGCACGCATACGCGAACCAGATAGGGTTGATGCGTAATTAGCTGATCGGAGCAGAGCATCTAAATCCCGCTATGCCGATAATCCGGAGTAATTACGAATGCTTAAACGCGGCAAGCCGCGAGGGGGCATTATACCCGAGCTACCATGATGACACGCACGGACGGGGGGCGCTGGCGCTACCGTGTCTATCACCTGTGGGCAGTCCGACGTGATTTCCACCTCATTAATCTCAAGCATTGATTTTCGTCACGCGTTTAGCCCGTAGAGTTTTGCATATTAAATTCGAGATACCTATACGCGCGCGCATGAACATAAATACGTACACGCACGCGCGTACGGGGTGAATACACGCGTGCCCACACGCACGCACGCATGCACATAAATTCGTACGCGCGTGCGAATACACGCGTGCACACACGTACGCACGCACGCACATAAATACGTACACGCACGCGCGTACGGGGTGAATACACGCGTGCCCACACGCACGCACGCATGCACATAAATTCGTACGCGCGTGCGAATACACGCGTGCACACACGTACGCACGCACGCACATAAATACGTACACGCACGCGCGTACGAAGTGAATACACGCGTTCACACACGTATGCATGCATACACATAAACGCACATATTCAGGAACGCGTGCGTGCATGTATATAAGTATATATTCGCGGGCGTGTGCGTTTCATTGACTACCGAAACTAAACGCATCCACGAGTAATGAAAGCGACTGGACGTTGATAATAGCACACACCCCGTCTTCCGCACGCGCGCCGACAAAACCGGATACACACGATTCCCATTCCGTGCACACACATGCACGCACGCACGCACGCACGCACGCACGCACGCACGCAACACACACACACACACGAACACACACGCGCACACACAGACACAATATTTCCTGAACCGTTTCCGCACGAAGTTAATCGATTTCGGTATGACAAGGAAATACATGATTTGATGATTAATTTGGTTCCATGCACATACTCTGATGAAAAAAAACCCATTCAAACGAAACTAGCGACGTCAGGCGAAGCACGACGGAAAACCCTGGATCAAAATCATGTCGAGATATGTAGAACGTTAACAACGCGGGGTATGCTCGCACTCAACTCGCATCGCGGCGATCTCTTCAACGAGACAAACTCTGCTACACTAAGTACGTTAGCCTACCTGTCGTTAGTAAGTGGACAGTATGAGCCAGCACGGCGACGACGAACACACGCATATCCATCGTCGTCGTATATCCCACACAGCGATGTGCGACGAACACAACCAGAGAAGAGGCAGATTCTAGATCTCTCCCTCGCGCGCGCTTTTTTCTTTATTTCTTTTTCGAGATCCTGGATGCGCACTATGTAGGAGGGGACTCTTCCAGCGAGTTTCTCTCTCCTCCTCTTCCTCCTCCTCCTCCTCCTCCTCTTCCTTTTCCTCGACAGTGGCTACGGGAGCCAACGTTGTCTGCTCGACCGGCGCTTGATTGAACTCTTTTCTTCCAGTTATGGTACACTTCACTAGCACTTGATCTAGTAGTTGCGCGGTGTCTTGCCTGTGTACGGACGATTGTGTATGTACGTGTATGTGTGTGTGTATGTATGTGTGTGTTTGTGTGTGTATGTGTGTGTGCGTGAGTGCAAGTATGTATGCGTGTATGTATGTGCGGGTGTATTTATGTGTATGTATGTGTGTGTATGTGAATGTGTTTGTTTATGTATATGTGTAAGTGTATGAATATGCGTCTACCGCGGCACTATACTCTGATAGAACCGACGGAAAGATTCGAGCGTGGCATCTACCACCACCACCGCACAGACACGGCCGCCGAGTCGCTCGTTAATACCGCCCGACTACGCGATGCACGACACTTCACCTGATGCTAGCTTCTTCTGCGGCAATGCGAGGCACGAGAATGCGTAGGGATGCTACTGCTGCTGCTGCTGCTGCTGCCGTCGCGGTGCCCGCATGTGCGTACGCGTCCGCTGCGTGGCTGGATGCGGAATGAGCATGCCTGCCGGAGCGCTCAGCCAAGAGAACCCGCTGCTGCCGCGGCGGTGCTGCTGCGCATGCGCTGAACAGTGGCCACCGCTGTCGGCGATGATGCTGCATGCCGCTAGCAGTCAGCTATTAGATTCACTCCACGCGCCATCGCCGGACGCCATCTGTCACTTCTTCATTTATTTTTCTGCTATTATTGTATTTCTATTACTATTTTACTGTATTATATGCATGTATCACACGCGCGCGCAAGCAAGCACGCACGCACACACGCACGCACGCACACACACACACACCTACACACACACACACACGCACACACACACACACAACGGCCACACACAACGCGCGCGCGCATATATATATACGTGCGTGTGTGTGCGTGCGTGCCGCGTGCGTGTGGCGTGCGTGGCGTGCGTGCGTGTGTGTGCGTGCGTCGGCGTGCGTGCGTGCGCGTGTGTGTGTATAGTTCTAAAGTGACATGAGGGAGTGGCGTGAAGTTACTCACGTTTCCTTACCGTATTTGGTAACGGGCGTGACAGACGCCGCTGACTGTCCTTCCCGTAAAGTATTTATTTATACACGAACGCACCGTCGAATGGAGATCGACAGACTACTACAGATACGAGTAATTATAACTAGCAGGTCAACGCTAAATTGCAGCTAGGGTGTATTTGGGGGAAAGTGACACGTTGGGTTTGATGTTGTTCGTGGGTATATAACTGATAGAGCACACACAGTCCTGCCCACGTTCACGTACGCACTCACGCACGCACGCATCCACATATATGCACGCCCGCATACATACCCGCCTACACGAAAGTACGCACGCACGTGTATATATATATTGTGTGTGTGTGTGTGTGTGTGTGTGTGTGTGTGTGTGTGTGTGTGTGTGTGTGTGTGTGTGTGTGTGTGTGTGTGTGTATATATATATATATATATTTACTTATATGGGCACGTCTGTGAATCTGCCTACACATAATGAGAGCACGTGTGTAGGTACAGAACACGATAGTATGGCTAATTAATTCAGCGATAATTTATGTAGAGCTCTGTCACAGAATGAAATTTATGGGGGTGCTCTGGACTGACCCCATGCGTCGTTTAGAATCAGCCAGTTTAGCTACGGGAATGTTTAAAGTGGGTCTACGGACACCAGACGTAGACGTTGGTTAGCGTATACTCTTTGCAGCGAGGCGTGCATGCGGAGATAGGAGAAATGTTTACCGCTTGTACGGGAGGCGTCATACCGCGTCGTCTGCACCTACGTAAGGTCTAACCTATACTGTGCAGCACATGCGTGACGTGTATGCAAAACTTATGACTCACACGAGCAGTGGTGACGTCAGTCACATCTTCGACATTTCTCAACTCGCTGTCCAATTTCTACTCCTACTCCTCTTAGCGAACGATATAATATTTAGAATACGATCCCGCCTGCCAAGTTTATCTATAGAGGCATATAGAAATTGATTACTGAAATGCGAAAATAAAGCGGCGTCCTCGCTCGTGATTTAAGCCCATTAGCATTTTTAATCTCCAACTAAAATCCCCGCTAAATCCTGGAAAAGACCCGCGTGGTGTTTATCTCTGCGCTGCCAATGTTAACAGCTGTGTATGCTCTGCCTTTCTATAGTCAACCGATTCCCCGGTCGCACACGAACCGCATTACCTTTCTCACGCCTGTGCATCTACTGCCTTGCCTATATAGCTCTTCCTCTCTCCCACGCACACACACACGGGAGCCGAGAACGCGAGAGGCAAATTGCCGCGTCTCTTTAGTGTCCTGTACCGTGTTTAGAGAATTGAATTTCAAAGAACGAACACGAAACGCAAAAAAGCGACTGTTTACGATTGGGTCTTTGCAGCGGAGCATAAATCCGCCGGCCGGCTAAAACTCACGCACGTGTCGCGTTTATAACGATTTCATTAGTACGGTGTTCATTTTCGCCTGTACGTCGCCTCAACGTACGCCTATATATATATATATATAGTAGAAAAGTTCTTGGGTTTCACGTATTATTCTAGTTTAGTTAATTATTTAATTTTAAG
>NW_014577123.1:131366-134797 GCF_000485595.1 Priapulus caudatus | reverse complement strand
AAATGAAAGCGCTAGTGTATAACGGAATGTCGGATCTATTCTTTTTCCAAAGTATAATATTTTTTTTAAACAGTTAAAGATTATATAAAGTCTATTAATATATATTATATATTATATATATATATATAATGTTTATATAATCTTTAATTTTCATTCTGTTGTTGTGTAGCTGACAAAGAGACATATGTTTTCCAAAGCTTGCGCCAAATAACAAATCGACACCATCATTCTATTTTTTATACAGTATATTATATATTCAGCTATATATACATATATTATTAATAGACATATGATACATATATACATATAAATCCTATCGTGATCTATAAAAATTAATCGATTGTCGTTCTGTTCCAGCGATCGGGCGTTAAACTGTACAACGAGCAAGCTGGCATGCTACATTATATAGACAGCGCCGCGCTATACACCGCCAACCCCCAATCGCATGGCGTCAGATTTCCGAACCCCGAATATTTCCTACTATACAGTTATATTTTTTTGAGTGTTCTGTTGATTAGTGGCCGCACTGGCAGCAGAGACTAGCGAGAACTGGACATCACCGCACACACATGGGCACGGGGTTCAACTCGCTACTACACGCGACCAGATCGAGTATGTTTACCGGGCTGATGCGGCTGGCTACGAACCGTATAACTAAATAAACTGCACCAGGTCGATTCGCAGGTAATAGCTACCACGGGCCGACAAAAGCGCGGGTGGCGTTCGACAGAAACAAAGGAGGTAGCTACAGCTACTGCCGAATAATGGCTAGAATCATTCGCAGTAACGTCCGAGGAATTGTGTACACGCCGGCAAAACAATATCAAACGCGACGTGCGGCTGGCGCAACATAATAAGAACGAGGACGGAAAACGGGCACGTGTTGTACGTAGAATCGGGTTCGTAAAAAGGATTCATGGCCTAAAACATGCACGCTGATTCGAACATTGTATAGGATAATTGGCCACATTAATATTCGTGGGTTAGTACCTCTTATTGCGTATCTGGACGATGAAGCAACCAACATAGCGCGTTCGTAGGTAAGCGTACAGCGTTTTTATGATTTCCGGTCATTTTTACGCGGGCGCGTTGCTACAAAACCCGAAGGCGCATTACGTTCATAAATTGGCAATCGTGTGGGGAACGCAACATCTTAAATGTCAACGATATTATATTTTCGTCTGATTCACGTTGTATTTTCTCCGCGTCGTACAGTCATGGGCAGGCTTTGACGGACGTGGGGGGGGGGGGGGGGATCCATTCACGAGCCACACAGCACGTATAGACCAAGTGCGCTGCCAGCGCATAGCATTCTTCAAGGTCTCTCGTATGAATATTTCATTTCCATAAATTTCAACACGGCCCATTCGCGAGTGTAACACTCGCAGCCGCACTCTCGGCAGCCAACTCGGCGCGTATTTCCTCTGTTCTGCTATTCTCAGTTGTCGACGTCTGCGTCTCGATTCTACGTCGACTGACGCGTTAATAGCTTAGCAGCAGCAGCAGCAGCAGCAGCAGCAGTAGCAGCAGCAGCAGCAGAAGCAGCAGCAGGCAGCAGCAGCAATAGCAGCAGCAGCAGCAGCAGCAGGCAGCAGCAGCAGCAGCAGCAGCAGCAGCAGCAGGACTCTAATGTACGGACGAACAGCGCGCGTGGTGACGACAACAAAGAAGAGTTCATGTATGCGCTACATTATCTGGTTTACACGAACAGTCGAACCTATTTACTCTCCCGTCTACGCTTAGTGCGATGATGATATTGTCTCCCACGCGACACACGCTCATAACTATAGCCTATAATTGCAGCAAATTAATCTGCTAAACAAGATGATGGATTCAGCGCGCTTAAACGCGCGTCTGATTCGTAAACTGAAATATCGGGTAATAATTAATTAGTGACATTTCGCGATGAGCCGCAGGCGTGGGCTAAACACCTCGAATCGGTCTTTACCTGTCGCTCTCTGTCTCTTTCTTTGTCTCTTTATCTCCCTCTCACTTTTTTTCTCTTTTTCATTATCTCACTCTATCTCTAATTACGTGCACGGAAATGCAGGTAGGCCCTACATGCGTACGAGCACGCGCACGCCAGTACATATATATCGCATACATATCTCTCCCTGCTCTCTCACTTCCCCTTATTCTCTTTCTTCCCCCTCTCTCTTTATCACTCTCTTGTTTCTCTACGCATAACTGTACGGGGTACAAACACACATGTATGCTTGCATACGAATAACAATGCACACGTATGCAAAAGCATGCGCCCGCCCGTACGCACGCCCGCACGCACGCACAAGAACGCACGCACGCGCGCACGCGCGCGCACACACACAATACATACACATATGCATATACGTGCAAGGGGAACTGCTCTGACATGTTAATACCCATTTATTGGTAATTGATTTTTATTGCGTGTATATATTACATTTCCTTCTGTAAATGCCGTAAAGTTAAGCAGTGTTAAACTCGTGTGCCGCGTTCGCCACGCTCACGATTTGTTTTCCAGAAAGCTCATCTTTAATGGATGGAACAAACGTAAAAGCATATTGTTAGCAGACCTCGCCAACACTGTCTTGCCCGCGCGTGCTCGGTGGCTGGCCTGAAAGACACGGCTTCTAAATTAATTAGGTATATATATGCGTGATTTCCCAGCAGAGTTACAGCGCCACTTTTAATTAACATAATGCGAGGTTAAGGCTAAAACAGTCACAGTATCTAAACACGTAACCCAGCTTCATTCACGTGTGCTCGAATCACGGTAAATCGGGTCGAGTTCAAGGTACAGTCACAACTCACGCGAGCTCGCGTAAATCTTAACGAAAAAACAAACAAACAAACAAAAACGCAGCCAACATGGGTCGCAAGAACAATGTTACATAGTAAAGCAATTTCGTAACAAAACAGCAATGCGAGGTACGAGCGACGCACATCACAACTAGCACTCTAATGGCTCGAGGAATTGTATTTTAATATGATATACTTCTTTAAGGCTTTCTTTATACGCTCTTGATACTATCGACCCGTTGCATGACTGGTCTATTGGCACTCAGAGTTCGACTTCTACCACGGGCTTTAAATCCACGTTTCTTCTGATCGATTAAAATGGTTCCTCAGCAAATCATCTCGCACCGGAAATGTCAAATGTCCAGAGCAAACACGGGCTGTATTTTATTTAGAGCTGACTACAGCAGATAACTGGCGGTTGTGGACGCAGCGTATTTTATTAAAAATCACAAAGAAATTTCCGCGCAAAAGCAAGTCAGCAATACGACACGTATTCCGCCATGTATGACAAGCTTAACGCGCAAAGCCGTCCCGTCAGCCGTACAACACCCGTACAACACACGTACATGCGTAGAACACACGTACATGCGTACAACACACGTACATGCGTAGAACACACGTACATGCGTACAACACACGTACATGCGTAC
>NW_014577123.1:130161-131356 GCF_000485595.1 Priapulus caudatus | reverse complement strand
TATATAATGTTTATATAATCTTTAAATGTTTCCATTCTGTTGTTGTGTAGCCTGACAAAGAGACATATGTTTTCCAAAGCTTGCAAAATAACAAATCGACACCTCATTCTATTTTTTATATTCATATATATATTCATCTATATATACATATATTCATATATACATATATACATATATACATAATAAATCCTATCGCTGATCTATAAAATATTAATCGATTGTCGTTCTTTTCCAGCGACGGGCGTTAACTGTACAACGAGCCAAGCTGCATGCTACATTATATAGACCCAGCAGCCGCGCTATACACCGCACCCCCTTCCCAATCGATGCGTGCAAATTTCCGAACCACCCAATATTTCCTACTATACAAGTTATATTTTTTTGAGTGTTTCCTGTTGATTATGGCCGCACTGGAGCGAGAACTAGCGAGAACTGGGACATCACGCACACACATGCGCACGGGGTTCAACTCTCTACTACACGCGACCAGATCGATTATGTTTTACCAGGGCTGAATGCGGCTGGCTACGAGACCGTAATAACTAAATAAACTGCACCAGTCGATTCGCACAGGTAATAGCTACACGGGCCGACAAAGCGCGGGGCGTTCGACAGAAAAAAGGGGTAGTACAGTACCTGACCCAGAATAATGCTAGAATCATTCGGTAACCTCCGAGGAATTGTGTACACGCCGGCAACACAATATCAAACGCGACGTGCGGCATGGCGCCAAATAAAAGAAAACGAGGACGGAAACGGGCGACGTGTTGTCACGTAGAATCGGGTCGTTAAAAAGGATTCATGGCTAAAAACATGCACGCTGTCGAACCTTGTAGGATAATTGGCACATTAAATATTCGTGGTTAGTACCTCTATTGCGTATCAGACAGATGAAGCAACCAACCATAGGCGCGTTCGTAGGTAAGCCTACAGCGTTTATTGATTCCGTCATTTTTACGCCGGCGCTTGCTACAAAAACCACCGACGCATTACGTCAATCATCTGCAATCGTGTGGGGGAAAAAAACGCAACATAAATTGTCAACGAAATTATATTTTGCGTCATATTCACGTTGTCATTTTTCTCCGCGTCGTACAGTCATGGGCAGGCTTTGACGGACGTGCTGGGGGGGGGGGGGTCCATTCACGAGCCACACAGCACGTATAGACCAAGTGCGCTGCCAGCGCATAGCATT
>NW_014577123.1:122929-128684 GCF_000485595.1 Priapulus caudatus | reverse complement strand
CGCCAGTACATAATCATCGCATACATACTACTCCCTGCTCTCTCACTTCCGCCTTATTCTCCTTCCTCTCCCATCTCTCTTTATCAACTCTCTGTTTCTCTACGCATAACCGTACGGGGTACAAACACACATGTTGCTTGCATACGAATATACAAGTGCACACCGTATGCAAAAAGCATGCCGCCCGCCCGTACGCAGCCCGCACGCCACAGCCCGCGACTGGCTTCCGGCCCCAGGCCAGCACGCAACGCCCAGCACGCAACGCACAAGAACGCACGCAACCGCGCGCATGACGGAGCCAGCGCACATCACACAATTACATACAATATGGCATATACGTGCAAGGGGACTGCTCTGAACATGTTAATACCCATTTATTGGTAATTGAATTTTTATTGCGTGTATATATTACATTCCAATTCCTTGTAAGATGCCGGTAAAGTTAAGGGCAGTGTTAACAGCTCGTGATGCCGCGTTCGCGCACGCTGCACGGATTTTTTTCCAGAAAGCTTCATCTTTAATTGGATGGAACAAACGTAAAAGCATATTGTTAGCAGACCTCCCAAAACATGTCCTTGCCCGCGCGGGTGCTGGTGGCTGGCCTGAAAGACACGGCTCTAAATTAATTAGGTAATATATATGTGATTTCCGCAGCAGAAGTTACAGCGCCACTTTTAATTAACATAATGCGAGGTGTAAGGCTAAAAACAGTCACAGTATCTAAAATCACGTAACCCAGTTTCATTCATAGCTGTGCTGCGAATCACGTAAATCGGGTCGTAGGTTCAGGTACATCAGCGAACTCACTGCGAAGCTCGCGGTAAATCTTGAACGAATAAAAGCAAGAAGGCAAACAAAAAACAAAAACGAGCCCAACATGGGTTCGCGAGAACAATGTTACATAAACGTTTTAAAAAGCAATTATTCGTAACAAAACACAATGCGAGGTACGAGCGACGGCACATCACAACTAGCAGCTCTAAATGAGCTCGAGGAATTGTATGTTAATATGATATACTTCTTTAAGGCTTTCTTAACGCTTCTTGATAGCTATCGACCCGCCCGTTGCATGACTGGTACTATATGGCAACTCAGAGTTCGACTTCTACCACGCAGCTTTAAAATCCACGTTTCTTACTGATGCGATTAAAATGGTTCCTACAGCAAAATCATCTCGCACTCGGAAATGCTCAAAATGTCCAGAGCAAAACACGCTGTATTTTATTTAGAGCTGATCTACACAATAACTGGCACGGTTGTGGCACGCGGCAGCGTATTTTATTCAAGAAATCAACAAAGAAAATATTCCGCGCAAAAAAGCCAAGATCAGCAAAATACGAACACTATTCCCGCCTGTAAACTGAAGCTTACGCGCAAGCGTCCCGTCAGCCAACACCGACCGTACAACACACAGGCGCCGCGTTTCTTTCAAGTCTCGCATTTTCTAAATCGGTATGAAAACTGCGCAGGAATTTCGTGGACACAAACAGCAGAACGCAATGAACACGTGCACGGTCCGACGAATAATTCTCCCCAAATTCCTGAATCGTGATTATAGCCGTTCGTCGTTCGTGCGGTGCATCCGTAACCACGTGTCTATTTCGCCGCTTTCCGAAATTCGAGCGCTGACGACGAGCGACGTCATGCACGACGCAAGCGTGTCGGCGTATTCATGAGAGGCTGAGGTTCTCAACACCGCTCTATATATCACCAGCCGCGCTCTCTCCCGGGGACCGATCGACAGCGAAGCCCGCACCTTCATACTCAAGCTGCTGCCTCCTTTTTTATGTCGAACCGCATTACGACCCACTTCCCCACGTACATACGCGCACGCACGCACACGAACAGACGCTCCACTGGCACACACAACAACACGCACGCACGCACGCACGCGACGCACAGCCCACGCCACGACGCACTACATGCATGCAACGCACACACACACACACATTGCACACACACACATTTAACGCACATCATACACACGACATGCACAGCACACATGCAGCACGACACAGCACCGCGCCCGGCCCACACACAACACGCACGCACGACACACGCAACATACACACACATCAGCCACACACACACACACACACACCACCACACACACTCACCACGCCACACACACACACACACACACACACACACACACACACACACACACACGCACCACGCACGCACACAAGCGCGCGCGCGTTAGGCGTAATAGACATATCGTCATCCCATACTGATGCGACGATTTCAGACGCTACATATGTGTATATACATATATATGTATATATATATAGTTAAATTACTTAAATATATAGGGGGGGAAAGAGATAGAGAGCGAGATGAGAGGAGAAAATTGAGAGAGGGGGATGTAAAGCAAGATTGAATTAACTGGTGCATATTTATTCCAAAGAAGTACATTTATGACCATCTGGTCTTGATCACAGTTTCACCTATACTCTGAAATGATTCTAATAGAATTTGTTAAGTAGAATATAACATTACAATATATATCTATATATCTATATATATAAAGTTGTTCAGCCGAATTTGTGTGTTCGCGCATAACTAGAGAACTCCGCAGCATAGAGAAAAACTAAATATATTTTCAGAATCAGCACGTCTGGGAGGTTTCAAATTTCAACATTTCAAAAAAGTTAAAAAGTAAAAAAATTATATTCATCAATAGATGGCGTACAGATTAACATTATACATCACGTACGTGTCAATCCATGTTGTATAACCATAACGTCCCAGTAGGCGAATGGATAAAGCATCGAACTCCTAAACCATTGATTCTCGGTTCGAATCCCACCTCGGGACATGCTTTGTTTCTTTACTTTTGGACTGTTTAGTATGTACTTCTGCCGTATTCTAATTCACCGTTTATTTCAATTTTTTTTACCACATTTAAACGTTTAGTAAAAATCCAGAATAAACTATGGTAGATGATAATGATAGCGCAAACTGACGGGAACACTTCACAGAAGCCTATGTAGGTTACATATCAAATATGATTATATTTTCTATATAATTTCATTTCATTATTTATCATTTTTGACTTTTTTATTTTAATGACTTTTATCTTTTGATTTCTTATTATTTTTTACTGTTGGGATAGGATGGGATGGGATGGGATGAGATGGGATGGGATGGGATGGGATGGGATGGAATGGTATGGCATGGCATGGCATGGGATAGGATGGGATGGGATGGGATGCTGTGCGATGCGATGGGATGGCATGGCATGGCATGGTATGGCATGGCATGGCATGGGATAGGATGGGATGGGATGGGATGCTGTGCGATGGATAGATGATGCATGGACTGGATGCCTGGCTAGATAGATCAGTTCGATTTTTTTTGGGTATTTTCGCTTCAACCAAGCCGGTTACGCACTAGTAACGCACCTGATCTTGCCCGGACAACGCCGGTTATCTCCGCTAGTATATATATATATATATATGAAATTAATTTTAGTTGCCCCAATCAACAAATTTCAGGATAGAATTTCAAGATGAAACGCTCGATTTAGGCTGTATGCGTGCGCGTGCGTGTCTGTGTGCGTGCGTGTGCGTGCGCGCGCGGGCTGGAGTGTGCGAGCATCACATTCGCTAACGTCTAATGGCTGTCGTGGGAAATCAAATTAATACTGCTTGCCCGACTAATGCAATGACAACGCTTGTGTCTGAATGAAACAAATGATGAAATATTTACGTCGGTTCTCCCACGAGTGTGCATGTGTGTGTGCGCCAGCACTCATAGATAGCTTTTTATCCGATCCGCGTTCCCTCGACACCACAGCTCCATGGTGCATGTCATTTCAAAGATGGCTGAACATATTGCTATGAAGCTACACACACGCGTGTCGTTTACGTTTACATTTGTAAGCATCTCCGTCTTATCTCGTCCGTTTGTGATAGCGTTATACATGCGCACACCGGGTGAACATCTCAAATGATAAGTACGAATGATTGAGTAGAGTAGCATTATGTGCCACTAAAGAGAATTTTTTAGAGGAATTGCTCAGTTTACCTCCCGCTCCCTCTTGCACGTGGGCAGATGTCGCGAGATTGCACACGATTACATGTATACGTAAGTGAATTGTTTCTTCTCGGATGCCAACTCGATTTCGCTCCAAGCTCCGAAATAAGCTCGCCTTTCCTGACAATATATTGAAACAAACAATGAGATTTTCACAACAACGCGCCCGCTTTCATATCTCATAACATGCACTCAGTGCATAGACGGACCGCGACAGAAACGCATCGACTCGTTTTACTTTGATCACAAACATGTTCTACGACATCAACATGACAACATAACTCTTTCGCACAACAGTCGAACTATTTCTACATTCAAGAATCGAGAGTGTGTATATGTGCCTTCCGAAAGTGGGGTTACCTTAGATCTCACTCAGACCTCACTCTCAACGACCTCGCTGTTAAGCCCGACCAGACGTCTCTCTCCGCTGCCCGTATATGCAGATTCATAACGCACACACATATAGTTTATAGCGCGAGATGTCATGGATAAGTTTCGCTGGCTGGTATTTTACGGAGCTCCATCAATGCGCGAAGCCCGAGTTCCAGCCGCGCGAGCGATGCACGTCTCTCGGCTGAAAATGTGCATATAGGTGATGAGACGATGTGACGTCGTCGGCGTCATCGCCTGACAGACGCGTCGCTCGGCATTCTACAGTCACGCCAACGATTCGTGTGCGACGATCTGAAGCGAATTAGCCGACCACCACCGTTCACTGACGAGACTAATGTTCGCTGGCATGAGATGGAAAATTGAGTTTTACGTGGGCTGCAAGACTCGTGGCTGCAGCACGCGCGCGTGTGCGTGCACGTTCGCAAATACGTGCATCCGTCCGCTTGGCCGAGCGTGATGGATGCTGCGAAAATAATTATATAATACGCTTAAATATTACATGAACTGCCGCTCGTAGCGGTTCCGGCTGTCCGTTTTACTTTCACCGACGTTTCGTTCATGATTCGTGGTCGCTAGCACAACGTCGACAGTGACGAAGGGGAAGGATGGGGGAAGGAGCAGCTAGAGGGAAGGTTAGGACGAGATAATGGTGACACGGGGAAGAGATGCAAGAGAGATAAGAAGAATCGCGGGAAGAGGGTGAGCTAGAGAGGCGAGGAAAGCGGGGAAGGAAAGAAAAACAAGAAGGGGAAGAAGCGAGAGAGGGGGAGCGATAAGGGAAAGGGGAGCATGACACGAAGCGGCGAGAGTGGGCCGGGAAGCGAGAAAGGGAAGGAGAACGAGAAATAGGGAACGGGCGAGAGGGGAAGTGGAGAGAGAGAGAAGGACAGAGATGGAAGGAGAGAGAGAGAGAGAGAGAGAGAGAAAGAGAAAGAAAGAGAGAGAGAGAGAGAGAGAGAAAGAAAGAAGGAGCGCAAGAGATGGAAGCAGCTTAAGAGATAGGGAAGAAGAGCGAGCGATAGAAAAACAGAGGAAAGGGAGGATATTAGCAAGCCGTGGCCATGCAGAGGGCAGGTAAGCCGCACGCGGCAAGCACGGCGCGAAAATACTCCCGCAGAGCTGATGGATGCGCGGCAGCAGCAGCAGCAGCAGCAGCAGCAGCAGCAGCAGCAGCAGCAGCAGCAGCAGCAGCAGCAGCAGCAGCAGCAGCAGCAGCAGCAGCAGTAGCAGCAGCAGCAGCAGCAGCAGCAGCAGCAGCAGTAGCAGCAGCAGTAGCAGCAGCAGTAGTAGCAGCAGTAGTGGCAGGAGCAGCAGCAGCAGTAGC
>NW_014577123.1:111757-119257 GCF_000485595.1 Priapulus caudatus | reverse complement strand
TATTACCGTATACGTACCTAGTTATTACTAGATAACCAACATCCCCCTCGTAATAATACGTACTCCAATCTATTCCAGTGCCAATAACGAGACTATTTTCACCATGTCGAATGTGTCAGTGCGCGTGTTGAGTAATGTCACGAGTCTGTCAGTAACACGGCACGCTACTAAAACCTATTATATATATAATATGTTTTAGTAGCGTGCCGTGTGACTGACAGACTCGTGACATTATTATATATATATATACTTGACTAACTAACCTATGATGTATTTAGCGTGATAGTTAATATCTACTCGATGCTTAGACTTTCGAAACTGAATCTCGTAGTGCACCGTCGAGAGTCGCGGGGGTCGAGAAAGCTTAGCGGTAAAACGTTGAGAGTATACCGCAAATGTGCACAAAAAGCCATACGATGTATTAGGAGAGCTGTGGAGAACTATTGGATGTCGCTGCGAAATTCCACCATTCGATGCCTGAAACGGGCTGCAACTGGCGCGGATCCAAGGCTCGTCGACTGCAGCCAGGCAGCATATGTGAATCCCTGATTACCCTTACCAGTTATTCTGCCACGTAGCCGCGGAATTTTGCACAAGAGTTCGCGGCAAAGTGTGCTATCCGTTCTCCGGACCGCCACAATCTACGCGAGCGAATTCTATCAGCCGAAACGGACGAAATGGCGCGATTTCTGGACGCGGCGTTTCGCGTTCGTCTTTGTTGTAAGAAATTTCGTCGAAATGTAGACGATTTTTCGGTTAATCTAGAGCACTTACGGGTCGGTAGCTGTGCCTGCCTGCGATCGTGCGTGCGCCAATCAGGGGAAGGCGGCCGGGAACTACAGCTGGGGTTTACCTTTGCAAGACCACGACCGCTGACGGTAATGAACAAGAGTTCCGCTAGGCATCCCTGACCGTAACCAGGCGAGTTTTTTTAAAACAACAACTATTGTATTAATTTCAGCAGGACGATGGCAATGTTAACCAGTCATTCATAACCAGTTGTAGTCACTCCCGCGACAAATGAAGATGCTAGTATCAATAAAGTCCCCCCGTGTAATCACTAATCACTCGACAAATATCTGACACATTTCCCTAATGCTGAGAAATTAAGTTGCTATGGTAACCCCATCTCGTCACGTCTAATTTCTACGGCGACATTGAAAACCAATACGTGTTACACGGCAAGTCATAGTTTTACGACATTTTGCTAGAATGGTACAGCACAATTTGTATGTTGCAAGCGATTCGTATTTCTTTCGCTCGCGTCCGACCACCCCCGGTGTAAACTAGCGTGCTTACCGGTGCCCAAGCCGCAACATGTTCTGCTTGCATCTATGACATATACGACATACGTATATACGCTCTCATATGACACTATTTGTCATAGGAAGATTATTCCTATGACAAATATTGGCGTGTCAACTTCGTTCCGCTTTACAGCTGAAATTCACTGCTTGCGTTCATAATTGCGCTCCTAAACTCCTATGATGCGCACAACACATACAACAATATTTGTCATAGGAAGAATCTTCCTATGACAAATAGTGTCATAGGAGCTAGACCGTATATGCGTATGTCGTATTTGTCATAGATGCTAGCAGAACAGGCGGATATCCCACCGTCATTGCTCGCAACACCGTCACACGTATACACGCCATGCTCGCATCGAATCACATTACGAGTTGCCGTGTGTGGTAACAGTCGAGCTGCTAAGTACTATAGTCTATCATCTTGTATCCATAGTGAGTCAGCCTTTCTGATGGGTTGATACAGCAGTTACGGCTACTTATGCGCACCACTTTAATGGTAATGGTGATACTTATTACACAGTGAGACCGTAAATGGGGATTTGCTTTGTTAAGTACTGCGCCCGTGATGGGAATAGTCTGCATGTAAAGCATTGCATATATCAACAGCGCATAAACAGTGTCGTTTGCGTGCGATTGTTACTAGATAACATGAATGCAAATTATGCGTCGAGAGATAGAATGAAAGTGATTGAGTTAGAATTAAAATAGATTATCAAGGAGGAAGGTGAAAGCAAATTTAGAGTTATGTGTGCGGTGCTAGGCAAAAAAATGAGCGTACGGAAGGGTAGCACTACGAATGTATGTGTGGGCTTAAATGTGTGCATGCGTGCGTGGGTGCGTGCGCGTACGTGTGCGAGGTGTCCGCACGTTTATGCCATCGTTATACATTGGTTCTTGTATAAAACGAACCTGTTTACGAACCCGATGCTAAAAACGAGCGCAAAATACGCAATCGCTATTCGCTTCTACCACGACCGCTCCTAGTCAGTGTCAGTACGTGAGCATTAACAACCCTAATTAGCATAATCATTTATTTAAAAACATCCTTAATTTATAAACGAGGGCAATGTATTACTTTTAGCAATAGTTAGGGATTGAATAATGTGGGGAAGCATTGAGATTTCAACGCTTAGCACGAGGTATACGTTAAACATGAGACACAGTCTGTTTTAGGCATGTAGAAATAAGGCACGCAGTTAATGAGTAAAAATTGGAGGAAAGAACATCAATAGTGTGTGGTCTGCCGCGTGTAACCACTGCTCCACGTTAACGTACGGCTGTGTGAGCGAGGGAACACACTTGATTACATGCTAACTAAATGCAAATGCTTCGCAATGAGGTGTTACGCGATACACTCTCTACATTCATCTCACTGGAGTCTCAGTCGAACTTTCGCGCCTTCGAACTCGGACTTTACATGCAAAAAATACCGACCGCCTAGCACTGACGTCGCTTGCCCATCCCCCGCGCGAACCATGCTAGATTACAATCAGGTATACGTGTGTTATTCCAGACCGACGTGAAAAAAGTTGATATTGACATCTGCATGTAGAGACGAAAAGAAAACACTTCACGGCATGTCAACGTATCTGTAGCGTGAGAACAGCGCTGTAATGAAACTATACATCTCAATATGCAGCGGGATTTTCACAATAACTCATAAAATAGAATAAGAGGATTAGCCTGTGCAAATGACCTGACATAAACCATAATGCTGTGTGATAGATCATCATACTCGAACTGCACTCAGCTTAATATCAATATATCGTCCTCTATCTCCCTCCCTCCCTCCCTCCCTTCTCCCTCACTCCCTACCTCTCTTCCCCTCCATCCCTCCCACTCCCGCCCTCCATCCTTCCTCCTTCACTCCGTTCCTCCCTTCCTACCTCCCTTGCTCCCTTTCTTTCCCCCACGCGTTCATGCGTGCGGGCGTGCGTACGTAAATGTGTATGCTCACGCTTCAATGAATTTCTTCTATCACATAACTGTTTAACCAATTAACAGAACCGTGCGGTCATTAATCGATTGCGAATTACATCGCATGTACGAATACAAGCAAGCGCTCACGCACACGTACGCACGCACACGCACGCACACGTACGCCCGAACACGCACGCACACGCATGTACACGCACACGCACGCACACGCACGCACCCGTACGTACGCGCACGCACACACACATGCACACGTACGCACACGCACGGACGCACGCGCACGCACACACACACATGCACGCACGCACAGTCAAGCTGCTATATAGTTCAAACGAAGTGTTCACGTTTTGAACTGAACTGCTCCTGGTGTCGGATTCGGAGCGTTTTCGCGTCGCTGTTAGCTGCCTTGCGTATATCGCCATGATTAATGAGTAAATCGGGAAATGTTGGCATCATTAACGATCTCTGCAATTGCTCACAGTCGACGCCGAACAGAACAAATTGATTTCGTAATGGACGCGATGAAACGCAATTGCCCTCGCGCAGGCGAATCTATGTGTTCTCCAATGCACGCGAGTACGTGTGCTGAGAACAACAAATTAAACCTGTTACGCGCCTTTCACTTCACTTGTTCAATTCCGAAACCATTGCCAGAACTCTACGTAGAAAGTCTAACGTGTAACTATATTTGTATGGATGTAACGGCTCGTGGAATTTTCCATTGATATCGACTGCAGCATCATTTCATATTCGAAAATTAATTAAGTGCGAATGTGTGTTTTTTCGTCAGGAAATGTGAGCTAATCATGAACGAAGTGAGCTCTCATGAGACCAACTTGCATGCTCGCATGCATGCACACACATACACGCACACACACACACATACACACACACACACACACACACACACACACACACACACACACACACACACACACAACACACACACACACACACACCACAGGGCTGCAGACATGACGCACACACACTCGCCGGCCGACAGCGGCCAGCTCACACGACATGTAACACACACATCACACAACACACTGCTGTATACATCCGTCTTCAACACGCGCGGTGCCACCCATCACGCGGGGTATGCGCACGACTTACAGGTGCCTTACATTGTGCACGCAACTCCGCGCCAGCGGCTCGTGCGATATGCATCCATCGATAACTCTCCGCAGCAGCCACAGCCTTTATCGATATTTTCAGATTCGATTGTATACGAGGTAAGTCAGTATGCGTGGTCTCTGTGAAGGTGAGCTCCGCCATAACTAGCAGTCGCGCAGCCCAACTGCCGTAGTGTATTGCGAAGAGCCATCAGCTTGTTATAATGTTCGCGTATATGTACATCAGCAGCGCAGGCTGTCGGTCAGATGGCCTCACATCATGTTTATTTGCTAGCCGCACTGGGAGATTTCGAGTTGTGATATTGCTATCTGTTGCGAAGTGGTGTAAAGGCATAGCGGACGGTGCGTCAAATACCGTCATCATCATCAGCATCGTCGGCATCGCCGCTACGCAGCGGACACACCCAGCCCGCGATCACCCTCAATGCGAATTTTCGGTAGGATGGGCCACTAAGTTCCTAGTGACGCACCGCTGAATTCTTTCGCCAGTCGGTTAAGACCGCGGACGCGTTTTGCAGGTATTACAGTCGGGAGTTAGAGCGTTCCGAAAATGGCTGTCGTAAGGGTAAGCATCGAAACCGGTAAAGCGTTCAGTCGACGGGAAGTCGAACGCGTCAGTAGTATGGTATACGCTACTATGTACGGCTTCATCAAAGTGAAAAGAAATTAGCGGTGGCTGCGGTGGGCTAACCGCTCTGGGGGCAAGATAAAGGCGGCGGGTTGTTGCTCTGTAATTCGTGCTTACACGTGATGATCGGTGGAAGAGAGACTTTGCGTGGCGGAAGGCGAGCTGATGAGAGATTCTTCTTTTAATTAGCGAATTATACAAGCGCGATTATCCTGTGTGTGGTGTGTGTGTGTGTGTGGGTGTGTGTGTGTGTTTGTGTGTGTGCGGTCGTGCGTGCGTGCGTGGGTGTCGTGTGTGTGTGTGTGTATGTGTGTGTGTTGCAGTGCGTGTGGCGTGCGTGCGTGGCGTGCGTGAGTGTATGTATGTATGTGTGTGTGTTGTGTTGCTGTGTGTGTGTGTGCGTGTGTGTTGTGTGAGGTGTTGAGTGTGAGTGTGAGGGTTGGTGTGTGATGTGTGTGTGTGTGTGTGTGTGTGTGTGTGTGCAGATGTGCGTGTACTGGGGTGCGTGCGTGTACGTGCGTGGGCCCCGTAAGTGCGGGCGTGCGTGGTGCTGGCTGGCGGCGAGTGTATCGTGTGTGTGTGTGTGTTGTGTGTTGTGTGTGTGTGTGTGGTGTGTGTGCGGCGGTGGTCTGTGCGTGGTGTGTGTGTGTGAGTGTGTGTGTGTGTGTGTGTGCGTGTGCGTGTGCGTGTGCGTGTGCGCGTAGGTGTGTGTAAGCGCTCGCGAGCAGAGTGCGTGAAACGAATTCAGCTCGTGCGATGCTGTTAATTTGTGAGAGCAAGCAGATAGGTAATTGATGAGGAGCGCTTCTTCGAAACGTCAATCGATACCCACGCGAGTACGTCTGTGGGGGAAAGGCCAGTGATCGAGAAATTCACCCTAGCATTAGTAGAGTATATATTTTAATACGCGTGGGTATAGGCGAAGGCAAGCAGGTAACAAAGGGCAGCGAAGTAGCAAAATTACAAAGTTACGCTCTATTGTTCCGAGTTCTGCGCGTCTACCTTTGATGATGATAGTTATGACACCTCCAGCCAGATCTGTAAATGTTCTCAATGTGTAAAAATATGGCTATCAACATTCATTGGGCACTGTGAACCTCTCGTTGCTCGGATGACAACGTGAAATGGCGAGCCCATCTCGAGTAATGAAGCGGGGAAAGAATAATCGAACACGTAAAACTCCCTGACAGTGCATGATCACTCTTATTGGCAGCGGCGAAGTGGGCTTGGCGTAATTATGACATCCATAAAATAACCATGTGGGGGATGATGTATTCCACTGCCAGAGCTTTCAATATAAAGAGAGGAACAACAATAACACGAAGATAATGATGAAGAAGAGAAAAAGACGTCAATGACGACGACTGCGACGATGATGATATAAACGACGACGATTACGACAAAGAAGAAGAAGAAGAAGAAGAAGAAGAAGAAGAAGATAATGATAAGGAAGAAGACGAAAATGTAGAAGAAGAAAACGACGGCGACAATGACGAATACGAAGAAGAAAAAGAAGAAAACGAAGAAAAGGATGAGGAGGGGGAGATTGGGGATGAGGTGAGATTGGCAAGGAGGAGGGGAGGATGAGAAGGAGGAGGGGTAGGATGATGAGGAGTAGGAGGAGGAAGATGAGGAGGAGGATGAGAAGAAGAAGTATGAGGAAGAGAAGGAAGAGGATGAGGATGAGGATGAGGATGAGGAGGAGGAAGAGGAGGAGGAAGAGGAGGATAAAGAGGAGGAGGAGGAACATGTTGAAGGGATCACGATGATTCGTCGACCACACACGCAGTTGTACAGTTTGGCTCCAGCACCCACATCTCGCACAACACTGCATCGCCCGTTCGATTCCGAACACTGACTCGCGTTTCGTTGAACGTATAAACATCAGCTTAACATCTCACTCGGCGCAATACAGCGGCAGCGAGGGCCCAGGCGCGTACGTTGCATGCGCCAACGCCGCCGCGATCGCCACGGGCAAACCTTTACACCGGCGTTTTATAGATTAAAGGGAATAATAGGTCCATTGATTATGCAATGTTGACGAATGCTAGAGTAACTGGCACCATGTGTAGTTAAAGGAATAATATGGCCATTGATTATGCAATGTTGACGAATGCTAGAGTAACTGGCACCATGTGTAGTTAATAAGTACATTACCTTATAGCCAAACGCGTATTAGTTTGTCCAATATCACTGCTGGTTACTAAGAAATGTCTAATTGAAATCCGCATCCGCAGTCCAAGAAATCAGTTGAACTGAGTTATTTACAGTTTCCATGCAGTTTCAAACCGCTGGGTGTGATACAGATTTATCAGTGCACGCGGACATTTTGCAGAGCGCATGCTGCGGCCGTACGCAATGCTATCATCAGTGATTCGTAAACGCGGAGCGCTCGGTCGATACACTTTTGTCAAGGTGCTGTCCATGTGGCGTCGTGATTATGTAGCGTGTGTTTTACTCCATTTTCCATGATTAGTCGCATGGCCGTGGTTAA
>NW_014577123.1:104389-109378 GCF_000485595.1 Priapulus caudatus | reverse complement strand
CGATCCGTATTGCCAGTGAATCACTCCTCCCCCTTGTCTCACACACACCATCTAACCTAACAAACGGCAGCGCGACACACACACGCACATGCACACAACCGGCACGCACTCGCGACCACGACACACACCGCAACAGCCACTACACACATCACCGCAACACACAGACCAGCACGACACACACCACACCCACACCCACACCACGAGGCGTGCACAGCACACAGCACACAACACCACCACAACACACCCACCTCACCGCACAGCACACACACAGCCACGCACGCCCAACGGCACACGCACACGCACAGCAACACTGCACACGCCTCGTTCTGCTAGCATCTATGAGACACACAACACGCGACCGTCACGCAAGTATACGCTCCCTGCACCGGCTCGATAGACACTATCTTCTGCTCATAGGAGCAGCGAGCATTCTTCCTATGAAAACATATCCACTCTTTGTATTGTTGTTCCGGTCGCGCTCATACGGTTTTAGGAGCGTATTTGCAACGCAATGCGCAACGCAACCCGCAAATACAACCAACCGCGCAACGACGGCGTTATATTTACACCCACGACGAGCGCGGAGTCTTCTCGTCCGCCGTCCCCCCCTTACTCGCCTGCTAGCTAGTCCAGTATATTCACCACGTCTATGTCGCCCATTCCTGCATCCCTGCTCGTGTGCTGCAATCTCTGCACTCCGTTCGCCGTTCGTAGGTTCAGTCACGGCCAGATGATTCCCGGTGGCACTCCTGTCTCGTTTTCATATATGCCATTCTTACTCGACAAATCGAGAACGCGCATGCTTGCAGCAGCCTCATAAACGGGGTGATCAGATTTAGAAGGCGGATGCCCGCGACCCGTGTTACGCTACGGCCGTGCGGTCGCTAAGCGGCCCAGCAGCCCAGCAGCAGCAGCAAAGCAAGCAGCGCCAGTAGCAGAAGACGCAGTAGCAGCGAGCAGTCACGTGGTAGTAGTAGTAGGCAGCAGCGATCGCAGAGCAGCAGCGAAGCAGCAGCAGCGTAGTAGGTTAAGCTAAACGGGTGCGTACGCTAGCAGGCAGTCAGGGCAGCAGAGCAGGCAGCACGCAGCAGCAGAAAGCAGCAGCAGAAGCAGCAGCAGAAGCAGCAGTAGCAGCAGCAGTAGTGGTAGTAGATAGTAGCAGCAAGCAGTCGCCAGCAAGGCAGCACAGCAAGCAGCAAAAGAAGTAAGTAGTAGTAGTAGTTGCAGCACAGCAGCAGCCGAGTAGCCAGCAAGCGCCTGAGTCAGCAGCAGCAGCAAAGCAGCAGTAGCAGTAGCTGCTGCAGGCATAGCAGCACTAGCTAGTAGTAGCAGCGACTCGTCTTACGCACTACGTTAGGTTAGCCAGTCAGCAGCAGCAACGCAGTAAGCAGGAGCAGCAAGTCAGCAGGCCAAGCAGGCAGCCAGCCAGTTAGTAACACGTGGCTGCGCCGCCAACCCTGCTGCGTTACGTAAGGCCCGGCGAGCAGGCAAAGCCAGCAGCAGCGAGCAGCCGCCAGCAGACAGCAGCAGCAGAAGCAGCTCCAGTAGGCAGCAGAAGTAATTGTAGTATAGTAGCAGCAGCAGGAGTCTCGCAGCAGCAGCAGGCAGTCAGCGAGCTAGCTAGACGTAGAGTAGTAGTATAGTTCCCAGTAGCGAGCAGCGCACAGCCCAAGTGCAGCAGCAGTTCTAGCAGCCAGCGCAAGCAGTAAGCAGTAGCTGCTGCAGGGCAGCGAGCAGTAGTAGTTAGTAGCAGCAGTAGCGCGTCCAGTAGTCAGTAGTAGCGAGTGAGCAGCAGCAAGCGGAGTAGCAGTCAGCAGCACGAGCAGCAGCAGCACAGCGACGGCCAGAGCGCCAGCCAAGCAGGCCAGCCAGCTCAAGTGTCGTCAGTAGTCAGAGCCCCCAGCACGAGTAGCAGCGTCAGCTAGTGCAGCAACAGGCGGAGTAAAGTGTGGTAGCAAGCAGCCGCGCTTAAGCCCAGGCAGCAGCCAGACAGCAGCAGCTAAGCAGCTCTAGCCAGCGCAGCTTCGCCAGTAAACAGCCTGAGCAGCCAGACGAGCAGCCAGCGAGCAGTAACCAGCAGGCAAGTCAGCCAGCATCCAGCAGCAGTAACAGCAGCAGCAGCAGCCAGCAGAAGCAGTAAGCAGCAGCAGTTAGCAGCAAGGCAGCAGCAGCCAGCAGCAGCAGCAGTAATTACGTAGTAGCAGCGAGGGCAAGCGAGGAAGATTCCACTGCTATACTACGGGCGATATCAAAACACTTCACAACCGATCGCTCGGCTCGGACTGCCGTGCGCGCGCGCGCATCGCATCGTACTTTTTTTTTGCAAACGGCGCAAATTCCATCGCGCCGCATCCATCAGCTTCCCATAAACGCGCGGGCGTATTTTCCCAGCTGCACCGGGGAGAGAGTTGCCGACCACATGTCGAGAGCCGGCGACCGATACGCTATCACACACCGCACGTCCCGTTACTGTTGCGTCCTGTGGCTTTTGCGTCGACTGCCCGCTTCTGGCGAGCATGCATCGCGAAAGCAAGAGATCCGCGCTCGTCAATATTGTGATGCAAGCAATGTAAACTCACACGGCGTGGCAAGCACACGGCCAACTGTTACTACGGACACGAGCCTGTGACATCGCTGTCTGCGAAAAGCAAACTAGGAGCTGCTGAGTGTTACTTCCCCCGACAGGCGTAACACTCTCCACACAGGGCACCTGTCATCCGAGCTGTCAGCGGAACTAATTGGAAACATCCTCGGAGCGCCGAGAACTAAAGGCAGTGTTACATACACGGAGCCGTCACGCACACACGCATGCACGCGCACGCCACACTGCGCACATGCACGCACACGCGCATCGGCACGTGCACGCACCACGGCGCATGCACGGCGCATGCACGCACCACACGCGCGATGCACGGCATGCACACATGCACATGCAGGCACACACACACGAACGCACGCACACACACACACACACACACACACACACACACACACACACACACATACACACACGCATGCACACACGCCCGCACGCACACACACACACACACACACACACACACACACACACACACACACACATGCGTGCACACACTCACACACACGCACGCACACACGCACGTACGCATGCACGCATATATGGAAGTTGTCAGTCATCGAGAGAAAGGCATAAACAGACGGACACAGACAGAAATGGACACATGCACGCACTCACACATGCAGACACACACACACACGCACGCACGCACGCACGCACGCACGCACGCACGCACACACACACACACACACACACACACACACACACACACACATATATATATATTATATATATTACACACTAGACGTCGTGATAAACACGTATATTCATTATGCATTCGCGTTGATATATGAGTAGGATATTGAAGATTGCATAATATTAGCGGCCGATAAGCGGACGAGAAGATTGTAGCGGACGCTGTGAGAAGTCGTGCGTCTCTCATCAAGCTTCGACATCTGGGGAGATATACGACAAGGAGCAGCAAACATGGCGAGCTACGTCGGTGTCGGCGGCGGGATATTACAGACGCTCTCTGAACGCATGGCCGCCACGCGTCAGCTAGGATCAGCCGCTGCTGCTGGCGCGGGCACGGCGCGCGGTGAACCACCGCGGATACATTAATGCGGCTTTCTTCAAAACACCTCCCGCCATTACACATCGGAGCAGCGGCGCTGTCATGACGGGTAATCATGTTGCCGTGCTGCGCGGCTAACAAGAGAAGAACGAGAAAATAGACGCGCGCCATTTACGCACGAGAGACAAATGACGGCGAACGAGACGGCGAGCGTGAAATTGACGGACAGGTATAGGCGGCGGTGGCCGACAGCATAAACCACCGTTTCGCTAACAAACGCTCGCGCGCGTTTTAAAAAAAAATCTTCGACGCCGCATTTCATACGCATTGTTCCGAGAAGCGAAATAGGCACAACCGATGTTGCTGTAAAAGAAATAAAAACGTATATTTTACATATACATGCTTTATACTTGTTTTATGCTTGTTTTATACAATGCTTTCTGAACCCACCTCCCCGCTCACATTCATGTGTGTAATACGCGAGGTGTTAGTAGTTAAGAACCAAGCCTGTAACTCTATGATCATCTAGCGCGCCTTTGTGCTTCACAATTCGATAGGAACCCGCAGCTATCTTGCGATCGACTGACAAGAATGTTGAGTGTGGGATTCCAGCACCCCATGAGAGCTGTTTATCGTGGCTGCTCGAAGTATCGTATTACTGCGACAACGGTGCAACGAGCTACCGTACTTCGTTAGAAAGCAGGTGCCGGCTAACTGGCTGAGGCAACCTTTAGGACTGCTATTTTAATTAAAGGCTTTTCGACAAATTTGCTCACTTCAATCGGGAGGGATTAGTAGAGCTCTACCGCCCTAACTCTAAGCTATACGCCATGCCAGTTAAGCTGCAAGGCAGGTGCATTTTTCCTGCCTGCATTGCCAGCCAGGGGCGAATCATGCAGTGGAGGTAATGTGAAGGAAACGCACGCCGACAATGCTGCCATACGCATGCGAGCGAACACGCACACCGCCCACATACATAAACGCACGCACGCACGTATACATAACCGCATGCAATCAAGCACCTCCACACGCACTGCACACACGCACACACAAACGAACGCACAGGCGCACACACGGACGCACGCACACACATACACACACACACACACACGCACACACACACACACGCACAGGCGCACACACGGACGCACGCACACACATACACACACACACACACACGCACACACACACACACGCACAGGCGCACACACGGACGCACGCACACACATACACACACACACACACACGCACACACACACACACGCACAGGCACACACACACACACACACACACACACACACACACACACACACACACATGAACACACGCACACATGCACGCGCGCCCGCACGCCCGCATGAATACACACACACACACA
>NW_014577123.1:98959-103357 GCF_000485595.1 Priapulus caudatus | reverse complement strand
AGCCGGAGCAATAAGCCGGAGCAATAAGGTGCGGTAGCAAGAGGGGCCGGAGTGCTGCGGGATAATCTGTTATCACCCGCACCCGGCGCACGTCAGGAGGAGGGAGGTCGAACAACAAGTTCGGTTAGATTTAAGAGCGCTGCGAGCAGGAGCAAGGGGAGGAGGTCTGCTCTCTACTTGTTGTAGACATTATGACCAATACAACTCTTTGTGGTACGTTACTTTACTAGTTCGTGTTTGTTTCTTGTCTTACGCTGTTGCTATGTTCTACTGGTACTGCTCTTGTACGAGGTTACACATGCGGTAGACAGTTCTTCACCAGCACGCTCACATGTACAACTGACTCGCTGTCAATCGAGAAACACGTACTTACGCCTGAGATCAAATCCGAAGCCGAAACGTACCAGCATTTCTGCCTGCACGCAAGCACGCACGCACACACGCACGCACGCACGCACGCACGCACGCACGCACGCACGCACGCACGCATGTACCTACGTACGTATGTATATCTGTGTATGTATGTATGTATGTACGTACATGTGTGTGTGTGTGTGTGTGTGTGTGTGTGTGTGTGTATGTATGTATGTATGTATGTAGTGAGGGGCTGCTTACACGCGTTTGTTTGAATGAGTGAGGAAAGAGAGAAGGCGAGAGATTAAGATAGAGGAGATTTTAGCAGAAACTCCTCTTTTTGTCAAACGTTTACAGAGTTGATGAGTGAGTTAGAGCACTTACAAATGCATCTCGGCGGAGTGCTGGCGAGAGATGAAAGCAGCTGCCACTCAACAGAAAATGAATGCGAATCAGAACTAGACAGTTTTGCGATCAGCTTTCTAAAAAACGTGTAACAAAACGTAAAGAAGCGCACGCAAGGCCGGTAGATGTACTGTAAAAGCCGCAGGCCCGACGTAACACGCGAACTAGACGAATCGAGAACAAAGCGCGCCCGGCGGCCAACTGCAACTGAAATTATAAACCCTAGGGGCCTCGTAAAGCCTATCAAGCTATATGTCAGAAGTGTAGAGAGGAAAGGGTAAAGTGCATAATGTATAGGCGTGCGCAGATAGAAAAGCGAGAGACATGAGTCGAGAACGCAGAGGATCCTATATTGGCGGTGATGAGAAAATGGTAAAGAATATGAGATCAAACGAGGAGAGGACTCCGAAAGCGAACGTCGCTTCTTGTTTCTCGGCATTGACGTGTTTAGCTCAGTCTGGAGAGAGTTAGGGTAGACTTAAGGTCATGCAAAATATGCCAGTGAGGCGCGTGTAGATGCGTGCGTGTGTGCGCGTTGTGTGCATGTACGCGTGTGCACTTGCGTGCGTGTACCTACAAGTGCTCGTTTGTGTGTCTGCGTGTGCGCGTGCGTGTATGTGCGAGCGTGTCTGCATGTTCGTGCTTGCGTGTGTGCGTGCGTGCGTGCATGCGAGCGTGTGTGTACTTAATAGTTTTAGACTCCGCATACCTTCATTCCGAGATGGAGTTAGCGCAGTTTAGGCCGGTTGCTTAGTCGCCAACGCAATAGGGTAATTTATTGATCAAATGGGCACTAACACTTAAGGCACTGATAAGATGGGGGAAACTGACACATTTAGAGGTGCTTCATTCAAGACGAAATCAACGACTTCAGTAAACCTATTTTAAGGAAAAAAACGTGACAAAGCTTTAATATAGCCACAACTCGTTTTTCATAAAAATGTAAGATTACCCACTTATATCATGAGAAATGAATATATAAATTTCATTTAGGGGAAATCCCAACAGGAAATGTGTGCGCAAGTTATCACGCCGGACGGAGCTTTATATGTGTTGTCAATACACTATTCGTGGGAATTTTGAAATACAAAGGCCCATATAATATGTTCAGACTTTACGATGTTATGCGTACGTGGCCAGATATTGCCATGAGAAATTCGATATAAAATCGTTATAAAAATGACAAGTACATTAGTATTCGGGGACATCATACGCAGCGCATGTGTACGTTGGATTTTTTTTTTTTTCTACGGTAGCATTGCTTGAGAAATATCGGGCATGTACGGGCAAGTCAGTGATGGTCAATAGAATCGTAACGCGCAGAGTTTCATGGAGCTATTGTCTGTCGCACTGCAGCGAGAGTAGAGCTACTGTAATCCCCTCCAACTTCCTCTATTCTCACCTCTAATACCTATTTTTGTAGCAGTAATTGTCTAACAAACGCGGCGATAGAATAATTACATTTTATCCACGCCGAGTTGACTGCGAAATTAATGTATTCTTTTCGGTTGTAGAATGGGAGAAGGGTGAAGCCGAGCTGGGGGCTGTGATGCGATCACAGTATATATACACCACGCCGCTCCGATGCTCGCTCTCATAAGTGGATTTAAGCAAACTCTGCTCCGAATGCAAAAGTGCAAGACGCCAGCGGATGATGAGATGTTCAATAAAAGAGTTTATATGCGCACTCTTCTGACACCACGTAGCCAGTGGACAAATGAATTGCCCTTTGCAACGAGCTGTAAAGCGAGACACTTTATGGATGCTACACACGACTATAGTCGACATTACTTCGAATTATTTTCAACACAAATTTTCTGACACGGAGCAGTGGGTAGTGTTAAGCGCCAGAGTGCTACATTTTGCCAGCGAAATAAAAGCCTCATCGGACGCAGCCAGCTAATTTTAACAGCCCACTTTACGGCTACACCAAGCGCACTAACATCACATTTTCTGTCCGGGTAACAGTTGCCGTATGACGTCTATGAATACACGTTCAGCACAGAGAGTAGATCATGTACAACCCGGAGGCCAATGTGTTTCTGCTAGTTTGGTCGAAATTTTAGTCAGATGGTTTCGTATATATATATCCCGCACTTACACTGATGCCCATAACTACGCTGTTTCTGATGACGCTTTCATAGCCCCCGCACTTACACTGATGCGCACAGCTACGCTGTTTCTGATGATGCTTTCATAGCCCCCGCACTTACACAGATGCCCACAGCTACGCTGTTTCTGATGACGTCATATGCTTCTACGTACATTGCAGACGAGAATATAAATTTCGAACGAAACCCTGAGTCGCAGCGCAGTCACTCGCCAAAATGGAAAACGTTCATTATTGTATAACACCGGAGTTCAGCAAGATTGTGAATATACGGGTGGCATCCCCAAGGCACGCTAGCAACAGCAGAAAAACATTGCATATAAGCGCCGAACGCAGCAAAATGGGACGAGGGTAACCGACAGTCGGGCAATAAAATCAGGAGACAGACGAACGTCACGAGTCTCACGTAAGCTCTCGTCGATTCTGAATAGCGCTTCAGTTCGCTAGACAAACGCACGTGTGCACAGAAATGAATCGAGTCCAAGGACCCAACTCGAACTTTCCGCAACAAGCAGGTGGCGCCAGTGGCGACGCCCGTTACGCCCTCTACACAACTCTACGTGAATGGATGGGATATACCATAGAAGTACATACATACACGTATATGTATGCATTTCTATGGGATATACAGCTCACCACGCGAGAGGCACATGCATGCAATAATAAATTGAAGCATAACGACGCGACGTTTGCGCTGGCATGCGCTAACAATAATGATCGTATAGCGAGCGAACGTTTCGTGAATGTGAACAACAACCATGCGTCACGACGAAGCAGCAAAATGAGACCGGAAGAGAAAGAAAGGCGACATACGAGTTAGAACGCGCCAGCGACGGCTGACCGACAACACACGAACGACTCATCAGTCGGGCGAAATTGCTGCGGCCGGCGCGAAATAAACGCTCGAAAATTCAATGAAGGGTGCAAAAAGATAAATTGGAAGTCGTTGGAACATCACTCTTCAGTGCGCACGGCGGCTTTACTCCCCTCGCGACAAAAAACAAGCGTTCTGCGGAATCCACTATCAAGTTGTCGGGAATGAATGACTGCATGTCATGTGTACAGCCGTTAGCGCGTTGCACATTTCACGTTGTGATACTCCACGTCGTATAACAAGCTCGATTGGTTATAGGAACCACGTTAGACTTGCAAATTATTTTAATGGCCTTCAAGATGCGTCTATGTATACGTTGCAATTTTAGTTAGCGGTGTCGTAAAATCCTACCCTGCTACACGAGGGGCGCAAGACGCGGCTGTATATATATATATTGCACAAGTTAGACACGCCAGGAGAAATATTATCATGAAGATAAACGTACTCGTATGTGTGCGTGTGTGTGTGTGTGTGTGTGTGTGTGTGTGTGTGTGTGTGTGTGTGTGTGAGTGTGTGTGTGCGTGTGTGCGAGTGTGCTAGTGTGTGTGTGACTGAGTGTGCGCGTGTGCGCGCGCGTGTGTGTGAATGTATGTGTGTGTGTGTGTGTGTGTGTGTGTGTGTGTGTGTGTGTGTGTGTGTGTGTGTGTGTGTGTGT
>NW_014577123.1:78883-96829 GCF_000485595.1 Priapulus caudatus | reverse complement strand
AGTTAGCGGTGTCGTAAAATCCTACCCTGCTACACGAGGGGCGCAAGACGCGGCTGTATATATATATATTGCGTGCTGCCAGACGGGCCAGCTTGACTTGATCTGTTCTTGGGGAAGAGTACAAGTGACCAGTAGCACCAGAATAAACAACATCTGTGTAGTGAAACCGTTATAGCTTTTCAATGTTGCTCAATGCTGGTTTCAGCATTTCCAGCACTGGGTCAGCTTCGACCAATAGCCACCGAGTACAGGAACAGTAATGGCACAGACAGAATCGCATTGCTGTAGTTTCCAACAGTATCTGCAATCTCCAGTTTACTTTTCTGGTTTTATTACAGAATTAAGGCGGTGGCATAATATCTTGGAAACGGAGGAAAAGTAGGTTCTTCGCGTTTTGAAATGGTAATTTTTGTCTGCGGCGAGATAAACACGATCGTTTCTTAGGACATAGGGATTCATGCTTCACTGCGCTCCTATGCGCTTCTAACGACAGCGCCTAATTCCCTCTCCTCGCTATTTCTTCCCACCATTCCTAAGATAGAACAATTCTATGGGTTCTATTCGTGTGCGACTCATGTTTGAACGATGACACTACATTCCTTGCCCCATCCTAACCCCTTCACATTCTCACACGTTTTCCTTTCTTACTTGTATAAATCTGCATCCATGTATTAGACCAGCATTTATAGCAAATCAAAGTTAAATAACCCGCCTGTTTATGCAATGTGTGATCATGCGGTTTCCTTAACCCCCTGGAACGGCTATAAAACTAAACGATAAGGCTCACATTGGGAAGCTGTTTGGTCGCATTCCGGCATGCAAGGTTGAATCCCACATGGTGTGCAATCTCAAACTGGCAAGTGTTACAGCTGGCACTCATTACGAATTCGCATTCACGTGCCAAGCGCGTTGCGGACAACCTGAATAGCCCGTTATGGCGACAATATCAAAACAAGAAGCGCAAAATGATTAGCTGTGTATGATTCTCTAACATTTAGTGAGTGAAGACCGACGTTGTACTAGTTAGAGGTAAAAGCTGCAACATGTCTTTCATTAGCATATTCACGTAAATTTCATCAAGGTATCCTCGGATATTTGATTCTGTACACATCTTATTTTCCAATCTCAATAAATATAAAATAAATACCAGGAACATTTGAATATAATACGATAAACTACACACGGTTCACCTATTCATCAATATTTTTAACAAGAGCATTGAGAGATGTATAGACATTACATATTTAGAATTGTTTGCAGGTTTTATGTCTGTGCCTGATAATTGGGGGCAATTGGAACTTGCACGGCTACGCAAACTGTATCGAGGCCATTTAAATTTTATACATGACAAGAAATGTAAATGGTAAACAATTAAATATAATCATACTGGAAGCTAGTTATTAAAGTTAATATTTAATGAATTTGCACGAGAAAATTGCATTTTCCCTTGGCAATAATTATTATTACAATTTAGGTTCCAGCCATTGATTGCACATAATGATGAAATTGTCATTAATTTCGAAATTATGCATGACGCAATATATCATATCAAAATGCTAAAAGCAAATAGCATCTCGAGCAAAGAGGATTTAACTTGCCACCATAGAATTCGTGCGTCAGTGCGTTATCCACTCCCTCAAAGCATCGCAAACTGGCATCGCTATTTTAATTGAGAGAAAATTAGATTTAATGCTTATTGCGTGTCAGCAGCGTCCCTGCCATTCTAAACCACCCTTTCATGTATACACAGCCGACTACCCCCACCCCGTCACTACATCCCGCAGTGGTTTGCTCCACAACCCAATTACGCATCCAATATCCACACTTCCAATATCTTCTGTGATGATTGGCTGTTTAATTAAAGACAAAAAGTATTAAATTAATCATATTTTAAACAATCGGCATCTCCTCGATTATGCCGAGATGAATTTTTCGAAAAAGAATTTTTTTTTGCGAGTTTGGCGACCGTGTGCCAGTACATTATTTAGTCATAACTGGAAACTTATGACACTGTCTAATAAACGATGCCGGGTAAGAGATCAATGTGAAACTCAGAAAGTTTAAGTAGGCAAAGGCAACATACGTAAATGAGTGGATGCAGAACAATAACGAATCTTACGTAAAATACTATAAGAAAACTTAGGCACGATAATGTAACCCAACACAAGAGTAGGGTTAAATCACGGTTACACGTTCCCCCATTCTCTGTTAGGTTACATTATTGTATCGGACCCGATATACCCTCTCATATAGCGACCCCTCTCATATCCTATGTTGGGTTACATGATTGTATCGGACCACCTCTCATATCCTGTGTTGGGTTACATTATTGTATCAGACCCCACCCAAATAATCAGTGTTTGGTTACATTATTGTATCAGACCCGATATACCCTCTCATATAGCGACCCTCTCATATCCTATGTTTGGTTACATTATTGTATCGGACCTTCCATTAATCTGTGTTGGGTTACATTATTGTATCAGACCCACATACTCTGTGTTGGGTTACATTATTGTATGCACTGTAAAACATGCAGGGGTGTACCCACGTTGAGCGGCGGTGAGAGGGCCCTCCCACTACTAGACGGTACTTTCATGTCCCACCAATAATTGTCATGAAAGCGACCACCACTATCCGGAAGCATAGTCGATGGTGACGATAATATTGTCCTGAAATAGGGGGGCCGTCCTAGCTCCAACAGGGTTTGAAATTATCACTATAATTCACTAATCCGTACGTAGCCACGTTTTGCCGTCGGATCAGTAGCGGATTGCGTATATCTTGTTTAGTGGCTGATTCGACCGGATTAGTATAAAACTCGCGCTTGGCGCCACACGTTGTGTGAGGATAAGGATAGCCAGCGCGCGCGCGTTTGTGTGTGTATGTGTGTGTGCGTGTGTGTGTGTGCGCGCGTGTGTGTGTGTACGTGCGTGCGTGCGTGCGTGCGTGCGTGTGTGTGTGTGTGTGTGTCTGTCTGTCTGTCTGTCTCTCCTTGTGATCAGCAGCGGGATATGTTCAGTATAAGTTCAGTATAGTTTCTCAAAATCAGTAATACTACAAACCTGCCTGCTTAACCGGATAACGCAAGCAACTTGTATAAGATAGTTCAAAATCGTCTTTATCCTTTAGCATCGTAAGAACATCATGTCATGATTTCTCGCCAGGCAAAGCTGTCCAACTTTGGGCCACACAGAAATAGTTATATTAAAAGGTTCACCCCCCCCCATGCCACCGAAGCGTTCAGGAACTCAGCACTCATAAGGCGGCGTCTTAATCAAGAGGTTAGTCACCTGCCCATAGTGACTCTTTAATGAACCATGCCACACGTCACGGCTGACATTTTCATCACAATTATGAAAATTCTTGGTCATGGAAGGATCGTCTTTTGTTTGTTTTCTGGAACCCCAAACGCCGGCGTCTCTCCACCGCTAACCACTCAACATTTTCTGGGTATATCCCTAAATTACAGAGTATGTAATAAGTATGTTTATACGTAAGAGTCTATATAGCGTAAAGCCCAACGCATGAAGAAGAGGGATGTCTTACAAACGGGGGAAGGGAATGTAGATCATATAGCCCGTTAAAAGGATTACGCTTTTAGTTAACAGTGTATGTGACATGTATACACATGCGCACACGCACCAGTGCGTTTGGGTTCTTAACCAGTCACACGATGGTATTTATTCCCGTTCGACTGCTATGCACCCGATTTGGCGAGAACAATGATTTTGGTTACGTAACAAAGTGTACATATTTAATGTGCAGTGTACACGGTCGTTCTATTGTTGTCACGGACTATGCGTGACTATCGCTTTCTATGGCCGTCTTCCGTGCACGATCGCGGTTCGCGACACGAATATTATACTCGTTTAAAACGCAAACACAAGATTCGCTTTAATTATTAACTGATTAATTCACTTTATCATCTGATTAAAATTGCCGCGTGCATTTTTTCCGTTTACATCGATATCGTTGCATTCAGGCTCAGCGATACAGCGTTGACACGTATTGACTAACGCTAAATGTTGCCTCCTTTAGTTTTAATGGTGAAAGGCTCTCTGGTGCCACACGGCTAGCTATCTGTAAACATTTTTTATGCTGCAATGCACGCAGAAAGGCGTTCTGCCTATTATAAATGTTTAATATAACTCTATACTAAAATATAAATGTTTAAATGGCAGCTTACTAGTGGCTCAGTTTCATCTCGATGTGATATAACTTTAATAGAATCATGGCAAGGTCATTGTACACACGCCGTTGACAGGAAGCAGTGGTGCAGACACGAGCGCGTTCGCAGAGTGGATGGATACACGCGTATATGATCATCGGTTGCCTATGAAACCCTCACCGACCGTATACGCCCACACCACCTCACCCACCTAAAGACACGCGCGCGCTCACATAGACACGCACGCATACACGCACGCGCAATCACACGCGGACGCACCCACGCTCGCACGCGCATGCGCCCCCCCCCACACAAACAAACACACACACACACACACACACACAAACAAACACACACACACACATACACATGTAGATACAACGACCGCAGTGACCGTCAACTACTACAACATACTTTAAATTGAATTCTGTGCTTTCCCAACAGTATTCCATCTTAAATGCACCGACTTCCGTCCATAACAGCGCGGAAACTTTCGTCCATAACAGCGCGAAAGCCTAGGCCACTGCCAAACAGCAACAGCGCATCTAGCTATACGTGTCTCAACAAACCCGACTGACAAAAATACATTACGATCCGATCGTAAAACGCAGACAGTTGGATTTGCCATCGACTCGCTATTCACTATACACACATGCGCCCTTGCTTTGTGGCTGTCTACTCCGAAAGCGCAGTAGGTTACGTGTCAAATGCGCTTCACATTTGCGACTGTGATGTGCCATTTGCAGGCTTGTTAGAATAATTACAGCGCGAGTAAACCGAAAACGCAGCGTCGCTTTATTGAATCCCTGTCGCAAAGCGCAGCAGTTGCGGCAAGACTCCCGGGAAATAGACTAGAAGTACTTTACATGATTACCTTCCACTTGCCGCAGAAATTGCGCTAGTATTTTCCGCGAGCGCGCATAATACACGCTGTAACCAGTATTACCGCGACACACGATATAGGCGATGGCGATGCAACGCGCGGTGTTAACAGGTACCACTCACAGGTAACTGCCTGCATGACAGACGACTTGTTAGCCGCGACCGCCGCGCCGCCTGCTGGGCTAACATAACCAGCGCAATGCGTTAGATAACTCAGGTGAGTGTAGTTACGGATTCTGACACATACGCATGCGTGACTGCTATCAGTAAACCTCTACATAATCGATTATTTACGTCTAGCATTACAACCTTAAAGTTAATGATTGGCTTACTAAATCATTCCAACTAAATTAAGCCCCCATCACACACATCCACTTCATGATGGATTTTTAGTACAGTACAATAATAACTAGAATACAAACATCTGTGCGTATCTTCTCTTCTCATTATTATTTTATACTGAATAGTTTTCTTTAAAAAATGTTCTAAAAGTCGTTAGTGGTGATATGCGAATTTAGAAAATTAGCTGGCTACCATTTTGGAGCAAATGTTGATTGCATCGTGCAAGCGTGTATGAAGAAGGACCTGATTTCCATTCAGGCTTGATGTAGTGTAGTGCAACAACAAAGGAAACGCAATTATAGCAAGATCATATATATACAGGAAATGGGAACAAATGGGTCTATTGCCCTATTGTCTCCCGGGTAAAAAATATGCCATCCCAGTTAAATAACATCGCAATACGGTGCTGTCCCGCGTCCCGGTTGACTCTAATTCCTGAATTAAATTAATTGAATTGAATTAATTCCGATAATTTAAATGGTCCAATTTAGCACCCAGAAAGTAACCGCCTCTTTCCTACAGCGTATAATAGAATTCGGACTCAGTTGGACCGGTGTAAACCTTAAGCCCGGTGCACACGTGAGTAATTTTACTCAAGTAAAATGATGCATGCGTCAAAATACCCACGTGTGCGCCGGATTTTCGTTGAGTTTTCTGACGCATGCGTCATTTTACTTGAGTAAAATTACTCACGTGTGCGCCGGACTTTACGTGAACCTTCAGGTGCAATGAGCAAGGACACTCATCGCATATCAAGCGTAAGGAAAATTTGTACATCACAATAGCTGTGCAGTCGCTGCAGGCATCGCCCCCGTAACCAGCGGACAGAGAAAAATGCCACAATTCATGCGCCGCGCGTGTTACTGACAAGGGATACATTGAAATCGCACATGAAACCTGTACGTGTTCCTCCCGAAGCAGGGGATAGGAAAGGAAGCCGCGGTTTGTGCGGGGGGAGGGTTTCGTGGTAAAATCATTTGTCGGATTAACATCAAAAGCAACGCATCTCCGCGAGAAAAGGCAAACCGGCCCATGGACATTATTATTCCATTCTCACAAACCGTGCCGATGTGATGTACCGAGTTGTGTAGTCGAACGCAATAGATAGCCCTTCGTTGAAAAAAAAAATGAAAATGCATGTTAAGCTTGATGAATAAGATAATAGATAAAATTTGGTACGTGCCAGTGATACTTGTGTATGGTACGTGTGCGCAATGTGCGTGCATGAGTAGGCGCGCGCGCGCGCGCGTGCGTGTGTGTGTGTGTGTGTGTGTGTGTGGGGGGTGTATTTGTGCGTGCGTGTGTGCACGTGTCTGCGTGTGTGCGTGCGTGCATTCCAGTATAATACGTTTGCGTGATATACGCATGCGTAGCAATTGCGCAAGGCAACACTCAATTAAAATTGTAAAGCGCAATTGCTTCTAAAAAATTAATTCCTTTAATTTGCAGATTAATGTAAAGACATTTACAGTTGGTTGAACAAGCACTCTCGACTACTTTTATGCAACATAATCGGATTAAACATGCAACAAAAGGTCATATAGGCGTAAGAATTGACGAACCAGCCATCTAGTCCAAAGTTAAACCTACACAGCATACTCGGCTTCACGCTCACGCATGCCACCACATATACACGCGCGCACGCACGCGCACACGTGCACAGATAGGTGCTTACATGTATGCACACCTACACGCTGATGCGCGCACTACACGCTCACAGGAATAATATACGCGCAACCCATTTCTCCGAAAGAGTTCACCGGTTAAAACAGCAGAACGTGCGCGCACGCACGTACACGCACCCCGCCACCCATGCACGCACACACACATTCCTCATTACTATAGCGATTTCTGAGTTAGATATTTCTAACCGGCATCTAACGGTAACTGACACGCAACAGCGATGTAGGTTTACGTCCACCACTGTGCCAATCAGTATATATACCTGGACGTTATGCGGCAGGTTCGCGTGCAGGTGGCAAGGTAAAAGCGTGCCGAGTCATTAGTAAAAGTCTCGTTAAAGCAAGAGCGCGCGACGGGTCAGCACGCGTAACGCGTACACCGGGCGGTTTCCTTCGAAAGAACAATGCCAAGTAACTGTAAGTAGCATCGTCTGGGAAAACTAGCCATCTCTTCTCGGTCCGCGCTCAGCGCTGCACGCCGGCTTGTCGGTTTAGCTGTACACATACACACGAAATAATCAGTAACCGGGACGAAGCGAATGCAAGTCGACAGTGAAATTTGCCGGATCCGCGGCAAACATCGGCGAAAACACCGTTTAAAAAATTGAATATAGCGTTACGGTTACAAAATTGTAACACAATACAAGCATTAGCACAGTTGTCAGACCTCTTTATATACACGTTGCCGTCTGTCTACACAGACAGCGTAGTCTATATAGATCAGCTCAGCTACAATATCTCGTGTAATAATTTGTATAGAGATGAACATTTTGCAGCGCCACAGCAACGCAGACATATTAAGCTGCATCGGTCTCTGTAAAATGTTACCTGCAACACCAAGCCCACGCTGCTGCTGCTGCTGCTGCTGCTGCTGCTGCTGCTGCATACCCACATTCTATAAAACAGTACGAACACACATTGACACACATCTCCTCATTGTATACCCACGTTCGCGGAAACTCTTAGCTTTAGTCTCAAAGCTCTCCGTGTATTATGCCCTGCTATCTACGCGTCTATGCACTACGGCATAACTTCAAAGCAAACACTCCTCTAACACCGATATGAAAGGAGCGCGCACAGATTAATTGCAAATAAGAAAGAGGCGTGGACAATTGCAAGTACATACAACCAGACTGCCTTAATCCGAGCCTAGTCATCCCTAATCAGAGATGACAGAAGATGAAAGATATTCATGAAGAGCACATTCCAGTGATTTAATCTGTACGTTGCAGAAAATTTCGCAAACGGCAAGACATTTTCGATAATTAGCTACCGAAATCTCGGACATAGCTTAATTAAATGATACCTAATACCAACAAACTCGGCTTTGCACTGCACACTACATTCACAGACTCTGTATCCTTCTTCCATTTTTGCACAAACGTGATTATTCGAAACGGCACTACGTCTGAATATTAACTCTCCCAATTTATACTGATCACACTGAAGCGCCCGCCACAGCTATATATATACTGAAGGTCGGAAGACGCACACGCGCCGCAACGCACAGATATCGGATATATACGTTTCTGTCGCCGAAGAGAGACTAATGGAGGGCCACTGACAGACAGTTAGATGTTCTAGATTCATCGTCGTAGTGCAGTCGGCGTAAATGTTCTCTCTCCCTCCCACTCGCGCGCGCTCTCTCTCTCTCTCTCTCTCTCTCTCCCTCCCCTCGCTCGCGCTCTCTCTCACTCTCTCTCCCTCCCCTCGCTCGCGCTCTCTCTCACTCTCTCTCCCTCGTGCTCTCTCTCACTCTCCTCTCCCTCCGTGCTCTCTTCTCCTACTTTTCTCCTACCCTCGGCGCGCGTCCTCGTCTCATCTCTCAGCCGAACTCTACTTGCTCTCTTCTATGCTCTCTTCTCTCTCTTTCTCTCTCTCTCTCTCGTCTCTCTCTCTACTCGCCTCTTCCATCTCTCTCTCTCTCTCTCTCTCGCTTGCTTCGCCCCTTCTCTCTTTCTCGCCGCGCGCTCTCGCCTATGTCTCTCCCGCGCTGTCTCTCTCCTCTCCGCTTCTCTCTCACAGGCGGCTGTCTCTCTCTCTCGCTTTCTCTCTAATGGTCTCTCTCGCGCCTCGTGTCGCTTATCCTGCTCTGCTCGAGCTCTCTCTCTCTGTCTCTCGCTCTCATCTGTCTCACACGCTCTCATCTCTCTTGTTCCTCTCGGCGCATGCTCGCCCTCTTGCCTCCTCTGAGCTTCTCTCTCCGCTCTCTCCCCTCATCTCTCTCCTCTCTTCTCTCTCGCCTCTCCTGCTTGTCCTCTCGCGCTCCCGTGCCGCGCTCTCTCTCTATCTCTCGCTAAGCGACGTCGTCAAAGGGTTTTGCATAATTAACTCCGCGCCGCCCGGAGCGCGGTTTACCGTTGTGCGGCCTAGTATTCATCAAGACAGCGCTGCCACACGAAGCCACTGCAACATAGCAGCGAGCCAATAAGTAGTAGTAGTAGCTAGCAGCAGCAGCAGCAGCAAGCAGCAGCAAGTAGCTGTAAGCAGCAGCCAGTAAGCAGTAGCAAGTAGCGAATAGTAGTACGCAATAGTAAGCAGCAAAAACCAGCGCAGCAGTAACCCCCCCCCCCAGCAGTCGCAGCAGCGAGTCGCAGCAGCCAGCAGCACGCAGCCACCCCGACACCTACCACCACCACATCCACACCACCACCACCCAGCAGCCCGCACCCAATCCACTCACGCACCACCCCACACCACCACCACCACTACCACCACGCGGTTAACACCATCACCACCACCGACCGACCACCACACCATCACCACACCACCGACCACACCATTCACACCGGTTAACACCATCACACCACAACCACACCCGACACCATCACCACTCACCACCACACCACCAACCACCACCCCGACCACTACACGGAACACCACCACCCACCGCCGACACCACACCAACCACCAACCACCACCACACCAGCCACCACGCGTAACACCACCACCACCACCACCACCATCATACCACCACCACCACCCCACCACCCACCACCACACCCACCCACCACCACCACGCACCATCACCACCACAACCACCAGCAGCAAGCAGCAGCAGCGAACCCTGGCAGCAATATTCTTTTCGCCCAACAAAAGGAGATGTCTGCCGGCGACGATGCATCATCGGCGCTACATCTTAACGATCTCATTTGTTAATTGTCGAACTCGCTGCCGCATAAAGTTTACGACGCGAAATGCGTTGCGCGCTCGCGTGGATTTTTCCGCATTAAATTAGGGCCCGTCAGAGTCGTCGCGTCATTAGACTCGCACTAAAATCTCTCACCACTATACACACGTCGTTGACACCGTTTGTTGCAAACAAGCCTCGTCACTTCTCAAGCATGCCGGCGCTTTCATGGCGCGGAATAAATTATGAAATCAGACCGAAAGTCCCCGAAGCACTTTGCATCACGTGTTGTTGTGTTTTTTTCGCTGCAGGCAGATGCGCAATCGAGAGATGCGTAACCTGTAAAACGGCCCCGAGTGGTCATAAAAACCGCATTCAAGTCATTAGCAGTTACGGTTATCGGGCTCATATAACATCAGCGTTCGCCGGATGCATTCATTAATGAAGGCCTACGTCCTAATTTCTCTACGCAATCTATGGTGTGTATAGAGTATATGCTTCACCAACCTCGCGGGGCTCCATGTCGACGTGGCAGGATGCAGTGTGCGTTTGTGTTTAGTCTGTCTATAACAAAAGCCGCCGATGTACGAATGATATGACTGTCACTGCGTGAATATCGACTAATGTAGGGCAACAAACCCGATCCTGTTCCGCAACACACGAGCGTCCGATGAATAACACGCTTTTTCCTAAATGCTATTGTTAGCGAATCTTCTCTGGGTTTCAATTCGTGACAATGTAACGGCGTATGCCCACCGTCAGTACATAATAGTTTTCATACGTGATAGAAATCGAGCTGTCGCTCAGTGATTCTTCCCGTGTTCATTGTCAAGGATAGCATAATATACGTGATCAACCAAACATACGCACAACGCGCCATATGTAGCTCTGATTTATCGCTGCACAGCACAAATGTAAACATCTGACACATGTCTTTCACTGAGCGTGCAATCTCATTTATATTTAGCAGTTGAGTACCTGGACAATTCAATCGTCACTCAAACGTGCGGAAGCTTATATGCACGGATGTATTCCCATGTCCACTGCGTACCACGCTTCTGAAGTTGTATACACACGCCACGAATCAACATTGAAGAAATTTCGACAATGACGAAAATTTATGCGACAATAAAAATATCGATTTTCCTCAACATAACTTTTTCTATAGAACACAGGGTCGTAACTAACCCATTTTGCTTGGAGGGGTAAAGCCGCACATGGTTTTGCGTCCTGGATATTTAACCGTGAGCAGTTCACCGTTGTCGTTTCCAGGGCATGGGAGAGAGGCAACAGGTCCCTGTAGACACACGTTCATGCAATCGTGTAAAATTTTATAACATAACCGATGCTTAATTTACCTAATAATTGGATCAATAGACTAAACGTTATAAAAGTACCCACCCTACGATAGCCATTATCAATTCATTGTTCGTTTTGTTGTTGTTGTTCATAGCCCGGCAAATATGTGCAATATTTAGGGGAATTGTGATTTTTATGATACAAGCATGAGCTTTGGCACACGGTTAGAGCATGCCCTAAGGAAGATTTTTGGCTATAGGGCCATCGCATATTTTTCCCATGGCAACAATGGCGGCCATTTTCCAAGATGGCCGCCATTTAAATCCATTATCCTTTATTTTCAGCTAATATTCAACATAGAAACAGGATCTTGGTGCCTAAACTAACATTATCGGGGTCAAGGAACATATTGCAATCAAAATCATTATTTGTCGGAGGCCGCCATCTTGAATTTCAAGATGGCCGCCATTTAAATCCATTATCATTTAATATTTCAGCTAATATTTAACATAGAAACATGATCTTTGTGTCTAAACCAACATTATCGGGGTCAATGAACCCAGTGCAATCAAAATCATTATTGGTCGGTGGCCGCTATCTTGAATTTCAAAATGGCCGCTATTCAAATCCATTATCATTTAATATTTCAGCTAATATTCAACATAGAAACATGATCTTTGTGTCTAAACCAACATTATCGGGGTCAAGGAACACATTTAAATCACTGATTATCGGTCGATGGCAGCCATCTTGAATTTCAAAATGGCTGCCATTCAAATTCATTATCATTTAATATTTCAGCTAATATTCAACATAGAAACATGGTCTTTGTGTCTAAACCAACATTATCGGGGTCAATGAACACATTGCAATCAAAATCATTATCGGTCGGTGGCCGCCATTTTAAATTTTAAAATGGCCGCCATTCAAACCCATTATCCAATTCACTTTATTATATTGCAATTCAATCACTTTATTTACACCTGACAATTACATTTTAAAGGTATCATATTGGTTCAACAAATTAATTAACAAAGCTAATAAAGATGATAAAAAAATAATAAAGATAATAAGCTAATAGAGTTGTGAAAGGTCACAAGAGCTTGTGACCACACATAATCTGCTTAAAATACATGTTGGATGATTACATGTTGGATTAAAGTGCTCAGGCTTTGTGTGGTGAGATGTTTTTCGATGGTCGAGACCCTGGACTGACAATGTGCTTTCTTTGCCGCATCGCCCTTGCTCATGAACACCGCGTCCTGGCTATGGCATGTTGGACAAGCGACTTTTCTTATCTAATCTTAGAGTTTGCGAGTCAACTTCATGTGGTTGTGGATAGGTAGAACATGAAAGGCATATGTTTAACTTGAGGATATGCTAACCAAGTTGGACATGCCGACTTCTTCCCATGGCCAAGGAAGCTAGATTCAGTGTCACACCCACTGTGTATTTCTAATAGTGAAAAATCACGTGATTGACAGTTGCATTTGGTATTTTTCAGGGCTTGCTTTTCAACAAGCGACTGTGTTTGCTATTTAGGGATATTCAGAGAAAAGGGCATTTTTAATTATACTAACACCAAAATACATCAATTGTCATGATTAAATGTGAAATTATCTCCTATATAATTCAGCGGGCGCAATTCATACTGAGCTATAAGCCTACCCATCAAATAATATGCTGAGAACTTTTCAAACACGGAAAAATTTAGCTTTTTATTTGTCGTGTGAGGAGGCCACACTCCGGCACGAAAATCATTCGTGTATATTCTGTGAATCAATTGGTACCTTGACCTATCGTCCAGCATTAAACTCCATCTTCCTCCTTCACCCCTTGCGGTCCTTTATTACTCACATCCTACTAAGTACTACATTATAGAATGATGTTCGCTAGCGTTGCTAATCTAAATGTTTCACATACACAGATTGGTCCAGGTAAAACGCCGCTATAACGTTTCCATCCTAGCTCCTTGTTGGGCGTATATCACACGACTTCATCACCGAAAATGCAATATTTGCCCAACTCGCAATCAATGAAATTTGCTTGGCTGATACACGTATACCAACATAATAATAATAATAATAATAATAATAATTTATTTGATTTGATTTTTCTCATTTTATTAGGCGTCATAAGGTTACTGCAATGACAAACGCTGTGCGCATCTGCCAGGTTGGTTGGTTGCCATTGGTTAATAATTTTAAAATAATTTTTTAGAGATAATCAAGTTAACATTCGCTGCTTTATACGTTCCCCGCAACAAGGCATTTACAATTATTTGTTTTATGTCTTATTTAATAATCAACCTTATATGACTATAGATGCATTTAATATGGTTATGGGGTATCTCACCATCTGCGCATAGATTTCTCCGATCAATTCTTGTCTGTAGACTTGTGTTTATAAATGGGAGAGCGCTCAGGCTTGTAGGGTGGAAACACCGACTTAATTCATCCCCTCCTCGTCCTCCTCTTTGCCTCCATTGTGCGTCGATCATTCTCCTTCTTCTTCTATCCCACTAAGCTATCTCCCCGGCCGCGTTCTGTCAGTCTCAAGCCCCTCTCTCTCTCCCAGAAAGCTATATTATCTATTATCTTTTCAGTCCATACTGCACGCATGAAACGGTGATGGCGCATGCGCAATATCTCACCAAAGGAGTTATATTTTGTAACAAATATGCATTTAATATGGTTGAGGGGTATCAGAGCATAGATTTCTCTGATAAATTCTTGTCTGTAGACTTGTGTTTATAAATGGGAGAGCGCCCTAGCCTGTAGGGTGGAAAACTCCCACTTCACCCCCTCACCGTTCTCCTCATTGCCTCCATTGTGCGTCGATCATTCTCCTTTTTCTTCTACCCCACTCAGCTATCTCCCCGGCCGCGTTCTGTCACTCTCGCGCCCCTCTCTCCCCCAGAAAGCTATATTATCTAATATCTTTTCAGTCCGTACTGCCACCTAAAACGGTGCGTGCGCATGCGCAATATCTTCCAAGAGGACTGATATTTTGCGAAAATTATGCATTTAAAATGGAGAGGAGGTATTCTAGCTTTGATTTACATGATAAAACCTCATCAGTAGCTCTTTCTTGAGAAATAGGAAGAAGAGCTTGCATGTAAGGTACCCGTGCATATACAAGTTAGTACACAATTTGACTATGGTAGTGTATTAGCGCACGCGCAATATCTCACTAAAGGAGTCATATTTTGTAACGAATATGCATTTAATATGGTTAAGGGGTATCTGAGCTTAGATTTTCCTGATAAAGTCTTGTCTGTAGACTTGTGTTTATAAATGGGAGAGCGCCCTAGCCTGTAGGGTGGAAAACCCCGACTTCACCCCTCCCCGTCCTCCTCTTTGCCTCCATTGTGCGTCGATCATTCTCCTTCTTCTTCTACCCCACTTAGCTATCCCCCGGCCGCGTTCTGTCAGTCTCACGCCCCTCTCTCCCCCAGAAAGCTATATTATCTAACATCTTTTCAGTCCGTACTGCACGCCTGAATCGGTGCTTGCGCATGCGCAATATCTTCCAAGAGGACTGATATTTTGCGAAAATTATGCATTTAAGATGGAGAGGAGGTATTCTAGCTTTGATTTACATGATAAAGCCCCATCAATACCCCTTTCTTGAGACATAGAAAGAAGTCCTTGCACGTAAAGTACCCGTGCATATACCAGTTAGTACACAATTTAACCATGGTCGTGTATTTGCGCATGCGCAATATCTCCCCAAAGGAGTTATATTTTGTAACGAATATGCATTTCATTTGGTTACGGGGTATCTGAGCATAGATTTCTCTGATAAATTCTTGTCTGTAGACTTTGTTTATAAATGGGAGAGCGCCCTAGCCTGTAGGGTAGAAAACACCGACTTCATCCCCTCCCCGTCCTCCTCTTTGTCGCCATTGTGAGTCGATCATTCGCCTTCTTCTTCTACACCACTTAGCTATCTCCCCGGCCGCGTTCTGTCAGTCTCACGCCCTTCTCTCCCCCAGAAAGCTATATTATCTAATATATTTTCAGTCCGTACTGCACGCCTAAAACGGTGTGTGCGCATGCGCAATATCTTCGAAGAGGACAAATATTTTGCCAAAATTATGCATTTAAAATAGAGAGGAGGTATTCTAGATGTGATTTACATGATACACCCTATCAGTAGTCCTTTCTAGAGAACTAGGAAGAAGTCCTTGCACGTAAGGTACCCGTGCATATACCAGTTAGTACACAATTTGTCTATGGTCGTGTATTAGCGCATGCGCAATATCTCACCAAAGGAGTCATATTTTGTAACGAATATGCATTTAATTTGGTTACGGGGTATCTGAGCATGGATTTCTGTCATAAATTCTTGTCTGTAGACTTGTGTTTATAAATTGGAGAGCCCTAACCTGTAGGGTGGAAAACCCCGACTTCACTCCTCCCCGTCCTCCTCTTTGCTTCCAATGTGCGTCGATCATTCTCCTTCTTCTTCTACCCCACTCAGCTATCTCTCCGGCCGCGTTCTGTCAGTCTCACGCCCCTCTCTCCCCGGCCGCGTTCTGTCAGTCTCACGCCCCTCTCTCCCCCAGAAAGCTATATTATTTAATATATTTTCAGTCCGTACTGCACGCATGAAACGGTGAAGGCGCATGCGCAATATCTTCCACGAGCACTCATATTTTGCGAAAATTATGCATTTAAAATGGAGAGGAGGTATTCTAGCTTTGATTTACATGATAAAACCCCATCAGTAGTTCTTTCTTGAGAAATAGGAAGAAGTCCTTGCATGTAAGGTACCCGTGCATATATAGTTAGTACACAATTTGTTTGTGGTCGTGTATTAGCGCATGCGCAATATCTTACTAAAGGAGTCATATTTTGTAACGAATATGCATTTAATATGGTTAAGGGGTATCTGAGCAAGAATTTCTCTGATAAATTCTTGTTTGTACAGACTTGTGTTTATAAATGGGAGAGCGCCCTAGCCTGTAGAGTGGAAAACACCGACTTCACCCCTCCCCGTCCTCCTCTTTGCCTCCATTGTGCGTCGATCATTCTCCTTCTTCTTCTACCCCACTTAGCTATCTCCCCGGCCGCGTTCTGTCGGTCTCACGCCCTTCTCTCCCCCAGAAAGCTGTATTATCTAATATATTTTCAGTCTGTACTGCACGCCTAAAACGGTAATGGTGCATGCGCAATATCTTTCACGAGAACTAATATTTTGCAAAAATTATGCATTTAAAATAGAGAGCCGGTATTCTAGCTTTGATTTACATGATAAAACCCCATCAATAGCCCTTTCTTGAGACATAGAAAGAAGTGTTTGCACGTAAGGTACCCGTGCATATACCAGTTAGTACACAATTTAACTATGGTCGTGTATTAGCGCATGCGCAATATTTCAGCAAAGGAGTCATATTTTGTAACGAATATGCATTTAATTTGGTTACGGGGTATCTGAGCATGGATTTCTCTGATAAATTCTTGTCTGTAGACTTGTGTTTATAAATGGGTGAGCGCCCTAGCCTGTAGGGCGGAAAACCCCGACTTCACCCCCTCACCGTTCTCCTCATTGCCTTTATTGTGCGTCGATTATTCTCCTTCTTCTTCAACCCCACTCAGCTATCTCATCGGCCGCGTTCTGTCAGTCTTACGCCCCTCTCTCCCCGGCCGCGTTCTGTCAGTCTCACGCCCCTCTCTCCCACAGAATGCTATATTATCTAATATATTTTCAGTCCGTACTGCACGCCTAAAACGGTGCTTGCGCATGCGCATTATCTTCCAGCAGGACTAATATTTTGCGAAAATTATGCATTTAAAATAGAGAGCAGGTATTCTAGCTTTGATTTACATGATAAAACCTCATCAGTAGTCCTTTCTTGAGAAATAGGAAGAAGTCCTTGAATGTAAGGTACCCGTACATATACCAGTTAGTACACAATTGAACTATGGTCGTGTATTAGCGCATGCGCAATACATCACCAAAGGCAAAGGAGTCATATTTTGTAACGAATATGCATTTAATTTGGTTACGGGGTATCTGAGCATAGATTTCTCTGATAAATTCTTGTCTGTAGACACGTTTTCTTATCGGCCACGTGACTGCATGCTCACCCCCATAGAGACATGCACATCCATTCATGTTACTGTGCGGGAGCGTCTAATTAGCTAATATTCAGCTAGAATAATAACTCTTGCACGTTATTAACACGCCACGCTATATGCGCCTATCGTGATACTTCACCTATTGCATGACTGCCGATCCGCGCAGCTAAAGTAAAGTGGTGAAATTCTGAAGCAGATGACGGAAATCAAAGGTTTAGTCATGGCAATCAGCCTTAATGAAACAAACGCATGTATTTCGCGTAGCTTATCTCTCTCGCGCGCGCGCGCTCTCTCTCTCTCTCTCTCTCTCTCTCTCTCTCTCTCTCTCTCTCGCGCGCTCTCTCTCTCTCTCTC
>NW_014577123.1:73799-78772 GCF_000485595.1 Priapulus caudatus | reverse complement strand
TGGCATGTGGACGACGACCGTCACTGCGTCTTAAATCCTGTCCACGAAACCTACCTTCATGATCCAAATGCAGTCAAAACACGTGTGTTGAATATGCACACGTTTAGGTATGTTACCATACCTATATACGAAATATTATAGATATAATATACAGTATATTACTATCTATTAGGTATATAAGATATACTACGAGAAGCTCTTTGTATGTTGTATGTTGAATGTATGGTATATAACAACATACCGTCTTTATAAACCACGATGGCTTGTTGATGCATAGTTGTCGATATAGTGACGATAATATTGTCCTAAAATAGGGCAGTCCTAGCTCTAACTGGCGTCGAATTTATCACTATTCACTAATCCGTAGCAACGATTTGCTGCCAGATCAAATAGCGGGTTGCTTATGCAATTTTTTATTGGTTGGATTAGTATAAAACCACATATTTGGGTGAGGATAAGGATAGCCAGCGCGTGCGCGCGTGTATACGTATGACGTGGAAAACGCTAGCTTGTGCTCGTGTAATCACTGACTTGCGAGGGGTCGTGTGTGTAGTGTGTTGTGTGTGCTGTGTGTGTGTGCGTTGTGTGTGTGAGGTTGTGTGTGAATAAGTGTGTTGGTGTGGTGTGTGCTGTGTTGTGTGTGCGTGTGTGTGTGCGCGTGTGTGCGTGTGCGCGCGTGCGTGCATGAGCATAGCGTGCGCGTAATACCGTGGCGAAATGCGATTATGCAACCACGGCTTTGCCAATACGTGTGAACAGCCAGCTAGGCCATATTCGAATCGATTCCAAAAAGTTACCAAATTCACATCCTCTCCGTTAGCCAAAACCGCCATAACATTGCGACCCATCGTAGACGCGTCCTCGTGTGCGTGTACGCGCGCGCTACAAGCCTGCATGCTTCAGACGTGTCGAAGAAGGCATTAGGCAGATTGCACGATATATATTATTCACGCAATGCCGTCTTCTTTTGTGTGCGGATCGCCGTTTTCTAGTGGGGAAAGTGAATTTGTGGCCGACGCGCAGCCGTTCGCCACTGGCAGGTCATGACATCTAATGTTGTGTGTGTGTGTGTGTGTGTGTGTGTGTGTGTGTGTGTGTGTGTGTGTGTGTGTGTGTGTGTGTGTGTGTGTGTGTGTGTGTGTGCGCGCGCGTGTGTGTGTGTGCGCGCATGTGTGTTTGTATGTGACAGGTGATCGGCAACTAAAATCTAGCGACCTCTAGCGGACTGGAGGCCTGCACCTCACACGTCTGACATGGAACCACTAACCACGGATGCTGCGGGTATATTTGCAACCACAGTGCAAATACAATTCACCTATATTCTCTCCACCAATCTACATCAATCGCAACTACACCCCACCCACCATTCTCCCGATTGCATGAATCCATAACGTGTCTGCACCGCAGGCTGCAGGCAGTGGGGTCTATTTTGTGCCCGCGCACAAGCAATCGCGCAAACACGCATCACTGTTTACTCTGACGCTCGAGTGTTTACAGTATGCGACCGTGATGTACTGCCAACAGCACGAAGGTGACAGCCACCTCTCAACTTTTCCTGAGACGGACTCCGGAGCTGTGAGAGAACCTTTGTACTCTGCCCCACTCCCCACAGCTCCCCGCATGTGCGCCGGTTCAAACCGACGAGTCCTCATTCGATTTCAAAAGTTTGCCGCTTTATTAATCGCTGGCAGTGACGTCGCTGTGCGGTGGACGTTAACCCATCGAGCATTCGCAGCTACCGACAACGTTTCTCCGCGAGGGAGGGGAGGAGAAGGCAGCAGCAGCTGACACGATGATGAAAACGACTTGTCTAAGCTGCAGCCGCCCCTAGAGGCCAACGTATCGCATGTCTCCCCGCTCACGTTTCACGCCGGTCGGGGAAGGGTTAATTACAGCGAAGTTCGCTGAGGATAAAGCACACTAAGCACGTCGACTCTACCCTCCCGACAGACGGCGTACACGAAAAATCACTCTCGTGCATCTCTCGTTTCACGTCCTCGAAGTTTTGAAGCCGGAGCCACTGCCAAGCCATTGACACTCGGCGTTTGTCAGTCGGTACTTTAAAATGGTAATGCCCCGCAACACTTTACCCTGTAAATTTAATTTAATACGGCCGATTATTTTCACGCGAATCTTCGACGAATAAATGCCAATAATTTGCATGCAAATTCAATTAAATTTCAATTGTTCCACGCGTTGCACATCTGACCAAGCGGGAAAAAGGAACGTGTAATGACACTTTCGTAATCGATATACGCGCGGAAGGACATGTAAGACACTCGCTAGAACAGCGGATAGCGAACAGCTGTTTTTGCCCGCAAACAGTCGCTTACTCATGAGAACGCACGGCAGCGCCCAAAAGTAATCGAGAGAACAAGAAGACCTGCGCCTGTCTGTTTCAGTATTTCGCACGAGTATGCTTGGGGAAGTGGAAAGCATCTCAGGTGATGCACCAAGGTTGTCACAGGAATTGCTGGCAGCTGTGCTACGATACACGTACACGCACACACACACACACACACACACACACACACACGCACACACACACACATGCACGCACGCATACACACAGGAACGCACGCAGGCGCGCGCACACACGCGCATACACGCACACACACTCACACACACACGCACGCACGCACGCACGCACGCACACACCCAAACCACTTCCTCTAGAAACGCGAGCGAAATCGCGTGGTCGCCAACCATGCATCGCATCGCGAATACTCCGGCATGCAGAGTCAACAACGAAGCCACGAGAATCCCAAACAAACACGCCGCAGCCACCGCCGGCGCTTCGATCGCTTCGCCCGCGTAATTGCCCCGTCGTTTATGATCGTCGGCAGCTGCATCGCACGCCCCGAGCGCCCCCTCGCAAAAACAAACATGCGCACGATTAAAGCAAACGTCGGCGCACGCGTGCCGGACGCGGCGTGCTGCTGCACGCAAACGGGTTACAAATATTGATATGTTATTGATCATCGACGGTCGACGCGAATATTGGGTTCACGTGGCTGCAGTGAACTCGCAGGAAATGCGATTGAGCATAGTTGACGATCTGCGCCCGAGTCAACGTGTGTGTGATTACATGGTACAATCACAACCATGCAAACCTGCGCACGCTGACGCGGTGTGTTTATTCCACGCGTAATTCAAAGGTCACTGCCTGAGAGCTTCACTTATAAATAACCTACCGTTGACAGTTCACTACCATAGCACGATAAACACATATTGAAATAATAATATTATATTGTATATGTGCTGGCACGCTTGCTTGTCATTCCCATTGTATCTCGCTTTTTGCGTGTGATACGAACGTGTCGTTACTGTCTCTCATGATATTTACCTATGCTTTGTAATATTATATATGTAAACAATTATATTGTGTAAACGTTAGACAAACATATATCGTAACCCGATGTGGAAAAGCTGACATTATAACTATTGTGTGAGACTCATAAACAACTCGAAATAGAGCGCTTGTTCATTAATGTGTTAGCTTCCATGAAGGGAACAGTTCGAAATAGAGAACGCGATAATTAATGTCACATCTTCCTTAACATGAACAACTCGAAATAGAGCACGTGATAATTCATATATATGTAGTGCCACAGGTCACACCCATCAGCAAAAACCCAGTGATGTTGGCGCCTTGCACGTTCTCTGCTCAGGGAAATCTCTGCGGGAGAAACCTAGTGTTGGCTCCTCGACTTGTCGGGTTTATCCCAACTTTACTAACTATACTATACCAACTATACTCGTTCACTTCATAGAAGCTAGCATGTTAGTTATCACGTACGCTTTCTGTATAGTTGTTCATGTTAAGTAAGCTAACACATTGATCGTCACTGCCGAACCATTATACTAGCTTGACCGATGACAGTCTGTCATACTCTGACGCGCGAGATTGGTATAGGCAGTTGAACTGCCCGGTTAATTAAAAATTTAATCGTATACTTTGTAACTTTGCAATGTATGTGTGCGCTACATTCGCTGAGATATGCGACGACGAAGCCGACGAGACTGTCACCCCTCCGTCTCCGGTGGAAATTGTTACCACGCTACGACATTATTGTCATATGTACTCACTGTTATCATCTGACGTTTGGGAGTCGGTACAGCTCTGCCGGCAATTCAGCGATCGTTTGTCTAGAGGTTAACTTTCCCGGATTCGAGTAAACAGCGACTCCGGAATTAGCTTCACCGCAGACACGGACGAGTAATCACGGACAAACGATTGGTTAATCAGAGTAATTAGTAGCTATCACGCGAGGCTGTAGCAAGCACCACAACGGCGACAGGACGGCCGTGTAGAAACGCGGCACGTGAAAGACTAGCGTAGCAACGACGCATCGGCAAACTGTATAGCTGACACTCACGTGCAAGAACGTACAAACAACAACGCGTAATGCGCAGGTTTTTACCGTGTTTTTTTGACATGCTTGCCTCAAATGAATTAAAGAATGCCATGTTTTGCGATCGCATTGCGATGCCTTGCGGCACGCTACTATCTTGCACCACTTGGCAAGATGCCAAACTTGCAAGATACTACTCGATAAGTACTAGCGATCTGAAGATTTTGGAACTTCAACAAGTCATTATGTTAACAGGGATAAATTAGCAATTAATATTAAAGGAAAACTTATTAACAAATTAAACTTTACGCTCAGTATACAAAGAATTACATAATAAGGAACGATTTATTATCCCCCCCCCCCGCCTGGTTATACATATATGCTTACCGTAAAGTTCAATTCGTACTAATTTTTATTTAATATGAATAGCTAATATATGTGTAATGCAAGACCTTTTGCCTTCACTCTCCCTCCCTTGCACACGCGCTCTCTCTCTCTCTCTCTTTCTCTCTTTCGCTCTTTCCATCGATCGATTCCTCGCTCCCTCACCCCCATCCTCCCTCATTCCCCCTGTTTCCCTGCACTCACTCTCGCTACCCGTTTCTGCATTACGCTATC
>NW_014577123.1:71543-73789 GCF_000485595.1 Priapulus caudatus | reverse complement strand
CGCACGCACGCACGCACGCACACACCCAAACCACTTCCTCTAGAAACGTGAGCGAAATCGCGTGGTCGCCAACCATGCATCGCATCGCGAATACTCCGGCATGCAGAGTCAACAACGAAGCCACGAGAATCCCAAACAAACACGCCGCAGCCACCGCCGGCGCTTCGATCGCTTCGCCCGCGTAATTGCCCCGTCGTTTATGATCGTCGGCAGCTGCATCGCACGCCCCGAGCGCCCCCTCGCAAAAACAAACATGCGCACGATTAAAGCAAACGTCGGCGCACGCGTGCCGGACGCGGCGTGCTGCTGCACGCAAACGGGTTACAAATATTGATATGTTATTGATCATCGACGGTCGACGCGAATATTGGGTTCACGTGGCTGCAGTGAACTCGCAGGAAATGCGATTGAGCATAGTTGACGATCTGCGCCCGAGTCAACGTGTGTGTGATTACATGGTACAATCACAACCATGAAAACCTGCGCACGCTGACGCGGTGTGTTTATTCCACGCGTAATTCAAAGGTCACTGACTGAGAGCTTCACTTATAAATAACCTACCGTTGACAGTTCACTACCATAGCACGATAAACACATATTGAAATAATAATATTATATTGTATATGTGCTGGCACGCTTGCTTGTCATTCCCATTGTATCTCGCTTTTTGCGTGTGATACGAACGTGTCGTTACTGTCTCTCATGATATTTACCTATGCTTTGTAATATTATATATGTAAACAATTATATTGTGTAAACGTTAGACAAACATATATCGTAACCCGATGTGGAAAAGCTGACATTATAACTATTGTGTGAGACTCATAAACAACTCGAAATAGAGCGCTTGTTCATTAATGTGTTAGCTTCCATGAAGGGAACAGTTCGAAATAGAGAACGCGATAATTAATGTCACATCTTCCTTAACATGAACAACTCGAAATAGAGCACGTGATAATTTATGTGTTAGCTTACTTAACATGAACAACTATACAGAAAGCGTACGTGATAACTAACATGCTAGCTTCTATGAAGTGAACGAGTATAGTTGGTATAGTATAGTTAGTAAAGTTGGGATAAACCCGGCAAGTCGAGGAGCCAACACTAGGTTTCTCCCGCAGAGATTTCCCAGAGCAGAGAACGTGCAAGGCGCCAACATCACTGGGTTTTCGCTGATGGGTGTGACCTGTGGCACTACATATATATATGATCGTCACTGCCGAACCATTATACTAGCTTGACCGATGACAGTCTGTCATACTCTGACGCGCGAGATTGGTATAGGCAGTTGAACTGCCCGGTTAATTAAAAAATTTAATCGTATACTTTGTAACTTTGCAATGTATGTGTGCGCTACATTCGCTGAGATATGCGACGACGAAGCCGACGAGACTGTCACCCCTCCGTCTCCGGTGGAAATTGTTACCACGCTACGACATTATTGTCATATGTACTCACTGTTATCATCTGACGTTTGGGAGTCGGTACAGCTCTGCCGGCAATTCAGCGATCGTTTGTCTAGAGGTTAACTTTCCCGGATTCGAGTAAACAGCGACTCCGGAATTATCTTCAGCGCAGACACGGACGAGTAATCACGGACAAACGATTGGTTAATCAGAGTAATTAGTAGCTATCACGCGAGGCTGTAGCAAGCACCACAACGGCGACAGGACGGCCGTGTAGAAACGCGGCACGTGAAAGACTAGCGTAGCAACGACGCATCGGCAAACTGTATAGCTGACACTCACGTGCAAGAACGTACAAACAACAACAACGCGTAATGCGCAGGTTTTTACCGTGTTTTTTTTGACATGCTTGCCTCAAATGAATTAAAGAATGCCATGTTTTGCGATCGCATTGCGATGCCTTGCGGCACGCTACTATCTTGCACCACTTGGCAAGATGCCAAACTTGCAAGATACTACTCGATAAGTACTAGCGATCTGAAGATTTTGGAACTTCAACATTAAAGTCATTATGTTAACAGGGATAAATTAGCAATTAATATTAAAGGAAAACTTATTAACAAATTAAACTTTACGCTCAGTATACAAAGAATTACATAATAAGGAACGATTTATTATCCCCCCCCCCCCGCCTGGTTATACATATATGCTTACCGTAAAGTTCAATTCGTACTAATTTTTATTTAATATGAATAGCTAATATATGTGTAATGCAAGACCTTTTGCCTTCACTCTCCCTCCCTTGCACACGCGCTCTCTCTCTCTCTCTCTTTCTCTCTT
>NW_014577123.1:66452-67802 GCF_000485595.1 Priapulus caudatus | reverse complement strand
GTGTGTGTGTGCGCGCGCGCGCGTGTGTGTGTTGTTGTGTGTGTGTGTGTGTGTGTGTGTGTGTGTGTGTGCGCGCCCGCGTGTGTGTGTGTGGGTAGGTGTTATGTGTGTGTGCATGCCTGTAAAACACAGTTGTTGTTGTGTTTGTGTGTGTGTGTGTGTGTGTGTTTTAAGTGCGCGCGTGCGCGCGTGCGAGCGCGTGTTTGCATGATGACAAACGTAACAGCGCCGTTGGTGGCTACGTGCGTATGCGTGTGTGTGTGCGTGCGTGTATGTACGCGCGCGCGTGTGTGCGTGCATGTGCCTGCGCATGTGTCTGTGTAGGAGGGGGTGCATCTATGCGCCTAAACTTATCACAGAATTGATCGTAATGATCCTCATACCGACAGCATTCGTTATTGTATCGTAACTTCACTACCCAGCCACCCACCTCACCCCACCAACGATTTATCTAGCGACGCCGGTTGCTTTTTATGACCACTTCAGCAGCATTGCCATCACGCGATTCGTTGCGTTCGAAGCTGGTTCGTCAAATACTCAATTAATCATTCGCAGCTTGGTTCGCACCTCACCTGTGTGTGTGTGCAGCCGATACACGGGGTAGTGTTTGTCTCATCGTTAGATTCCATCGCAGCGCGACTGATCCATTCAGAATCGGTTAGAGGACTTTATTAATACTTGATAAAGCGCCATTGTTTGATTTAATGTGAGCGCGGACGTTTAAAACAAATTGTGCAAACATTATAACGCCTGGGCATACACGTCTTACGAAGACTTGCCGCCACTGAGTAAACACAGTGTGTCCTTTGCTGAGAGACAGCCGCACGCTTTGGCTCGTCTGCCCGAAGTATATCCGAGAGTTACCGCATTAATATAACTCTACCCGTGCAGCCCTTCGTTCCCGCTACAGGGGCAACGAACAACATAGCTCTACCCGTGTAGCCCTTCGCTCCCGCTACAGGGGCAACGCACAACATAGCTCTACCCGTGTAGCCCTTCGCTCTTGCTACAGGGCTTAGAAACAACATAGCTCTACCGGTGTAGCCCTTCGCTCCTGTTACAGGGCTATACGACCCACAGCCCTACTCGTGTACGAAACCGTAGATATCGAACACTGCTAATACCGCAACAGAACTGAAAATCTATGCTGTATTTGACATATCTGCTCAGGGAGCGGATTGCTGCACTGCACAATGGCGCACGTTTGTATGCATCCGTCTGCATGCATGCACACGAACAGTGATTGATGAACGCTATTTAAATAGGACGATTCATCGCTGCAATTGTTCATACATGAATATGCCGGGCATCCATACGTGTGAACGCGTACATGTTAAACATATATATATA
>NW_014577123.1:52751-66442 GCF_000485595.1 Priapulus caudatus | reverse complement strand
GCACGCACGCACGAACGAACGCACGCACGCACGCACGCACGCACGCACGCACGCACGTACGTATGCGCGTAGGCACACATGCGCGCACACACACGCACGTACGCATATAGAGGCATACACGCAGGCGCATGCACGCATGAGCGCGCACACACACAAGCACATGTATATGCACGCACACGGACACGCGCAAGCATACGCACACTCGTACGCACACTTACACGTGCACGCGCACACGCACATGCTCGCGCACACAGGCACGCATTCATACACGCACGCGCGCACACAGCCAACCATGGCCCGCACTGGAACAGCCATTAAATTTATTGCTAAAAGCGGAAAACGCGCGTAAGTGGAGCAAGGTGCCTCGAAGGCCATATCCAGCCATCTACGGCGGGAAATGCGTTGATTCCCTTGCACTGCACGAGAGCGCACATCGCCTATCATCCCGATGACAAGAACTATAGGAGTAGTCTCAGCGGAGAGTCGTGGGGATCATACATACTACACACAGCGCAAGCGAAGCACTCCTGATACTCTGATCCCACTTGCATGCCGGGTGGCACGGCGACATCTATTACAGGCATTACCGCATAAAGACATTCGGACGCAGAGGGGCACGGGTATGAGAGAGTCGCATGCACTGTCTCTCCCTTCCTTCTCCCTCCCTCCCTCTCTCTCTCTCGCGCGCTCTTTTCCACTCGCTCTTTCTCGCTCGCTATATTCCTCTCGCTTTCTCTTGCCCCCTCTCTCCCCTCTCTCTCTCTTTCGCTCTTTTCCAGTGGCTCTTTCTCTCGCCAATTTCCTCTCGGTTTCTCTCTCTCTCGCTTTCTCTCTCGCGCGCTCTCTCTCTCTGTCTGTTTCTCTGTCTCTCCCTCTCTATGATGTTCTCTCTCTTTATATTACGTTAGGTGCATTACACCCGTGCGTGACTTACTCCCTAAAATTCAAACAAAGATAATGCCCATTACGTTACCAGGGTCTCCTACCGTGGATACCAGGGAACGGGCTGGCTATCGATGAAACGTCAATACGGAAGTACGAAACAGTGCGCCCGAAAAAAAAATCAGTAGCACAGGTCGTCACATGGAGAGAAAAAGAAAGAGCTCTGACGAACTACCTCAAAAACCAACTATCGATGGCGTGAATAAGCTATATGGGGTTGACAGCTGTGAATAGCGGCGCGCGTCAGACGAGGGAATAGGAAACCATAGTTACTCCGAGGAGATACCGCCCTTACCCGCGCGCGCGCACTACCGGAAATAAACGGTCGCGTCTCCGCGCATGCGCCGTGGCGTCGGCTGCTTCCGGCCACGCCCTCCTCTTGCTGCAATCACGGCGCGTATGGCGTGCGAGAGGAGGGAGGGGAGAGGGGTCTCTATTCCGCGCGACCCCCCTCCCCCACAGGCGTTCTCTCACTCATCGAATTACTGAGGGTTATCGCTCAATAAGAATACGAGGATTTGCGTTTCTGTTAATTTGCTGAGACGGGCGAAAAGACAACGAGGGGAGGGGGGAGGCTATCAGCGCGATCACGTGACCGCTTCGCTGGCAGTCACGTGACCGCCTCGCTCGCGGCGATCACGCCGTAATGAGCTGCTCGCCGGAAGTGACGCATGACTGCCGGATGTGTGCGACTCATCGTGCGCCATTGCCGAGACAGCTAAATTAACGTCGCTCTCTCTCCCCTCCCTCTCCCCTCCCTCTCCCTTCCTCCCCGTCCTACGCAACACGCGTTAACAATGATGAGGGTTTTGAAGCGAAAGCCTAGTTCCGCAATCAACCGAGTTAACTCGGGCAATTTTTTCCAGGAACCTCATCTATGCTGGCTAATGATATCGGGCCGCACCGTGTGAATCATAAAGGGATCGTAATGAAAATAACCACGCGCGAAAAAAATTGCCCGTGCCGGACCGAGATTCGATAAGCCTTAACGCGATTTGCGCTGTTGAATGGTCGCGCAGTTCAAGTGATTAACCATATGTGACCAGCTTGATGGACTGCACTTATATCTACAATCCGTGCTGGTCCGTCTGAAAGCAAGCAAGGTGATATTTTCTCATGAAACCGCATTGCAAATGAAAATGTAAGTAACCATTCGAAAAACCGTTGAAAACTAGCATAGACCTGGTGGTGTGATTAACTAATCCCTCCTAATGTTATAGAGGAAATATACACGACAATTATTCTTATATACAGATCTGGCACATGTATAGCTAGTAGCAGTAGCAATGCAAGCTCAAAATGGTTTACATTAGCAATGCGCAACATGTTCTGTAAACGAATATATTGCTACACGAATATCAATTTACTCCATACGTGCGGTTCTATGAAATCTGCATGCCAAACAGGCTGCTAATATTGATTTTACGATGACTTGTGGCGGCATTGTACAGTTGAGTTAACGCTACCACTCAATCGCTACCACAACCCCAACCCTAACACAAACTCCAACTCTATTGTTACGTCTAACTTCAGCCATAATCCTAACTCTAGCTTCCACACACATCTTGACACATCTCAACCCTACCACAACCACTGACACCGTAAATGTGACCCGAACACTAACCTTCCGTCCCCCCCACACACACACTATCACTAACACTAACTCTATAACCCTAATAAAAGTAATATCGTGGTCTCGTCAGGCTGATTAATGTCCCGCGAAAAGTTGCGCTTAAAAGACTCGCTTGTATTGCCGACGCGCGCGGTAATTCTCATTTACGGTTCGCTTTACGGCGCCGCTAACTCATTCACTTACACGCCAGCGACGGTCGGTTTCCAGAATGCCCCATAAAGAGCCGTCCGCTACGAAACAGCAACCATATACATACATATGTGTGTGTGTGTGTGTGTGTGTGTGTGTGTGTGTGTGTGTGTGTGTGTGTGTGCGTGCGTGCGTGCGTGCGTGCGTGCGTGCGTGCGTGCGTGTGTGTGTGTGCGTGAGTGTGCGTGTGTATATATAATCAGGAGCGTATTAAGAAGCCTTCTTAATACGCTCTTGATATAATACTACCGCACCACGTCGGACACATGAACAGACGACTCCTATCAGCTTGATCTGAACAAGAATTCAGCTCTACCCGTGTAGCCCATCGCTGCGACACATGCCTCTCCTGTGGAGGAGCGAATGGCTACTATACATGGGTATAGACTACACAAGATTCGCGCTTTAGTTTCTTTTGGTACTAACAGGAATACATAATAAAGAGCTCATGCTGTATTCTTAGTTTAAAACGCATTCTTCAGTTATTCATATTTCATACATTTGTCAATTGTGAATTCCCGATTAGTAATTGCGTTCCACCATACATGTACACATGCGTAAACGTGTCTAGTAATTTCCCTTGGGGGTTTAATAACGTTTGTCATGTACGTGTAGCCAACAATAGATTAGAAGGAAGATTTGCTTCCTATCTATGTCTAGTGTTTGTCAATTTCTGATATATTATAATACTGCGTCTTTCTCCTTCTCACTTTGATCTTTTTGTCAACAGTTCCCCCACACCTCTTCCATTGCGGCTCTTCACTCGCTCCCTCCCCCACTGATCCACCCTCCCTCCCCTTTCTCAAGTAACCAAACCCCGTCCATCTCATTTCGCTATCCAGTTCTTTCTAGGGAGTTGCGCATAAAAAGTAACCATAGATAAAATTATATCAATCCAATTTCAAATCATGCCTTGAAAAAGGAGGCGCCACTACTCGGACATTACAAACTCACCCTCCCCCTTCGCAGAGAGTTATGAAGAAAGAGCTCTTTTTGCATTCATCATTATTTCTCGCCACGCTTTTAATTACGCAAAAAAACGAGACGAAAAATTCGTACGCTCTGATTTTATTTCCCGAATCAAACGGCCGTTTCCGAACAGCGATTAAATTCGCTTTCTACTACGACCATCCGAAAGTGCGCTTCGCACGAAAGAAACTAAACTATTAATGCTACTGAAAACCTTACGCACAAAACGAGATTCGAGTGTGCGCGCGACCCCTTGATGGCACTTGTCGTGCATTCGCTCGCCGGTCTATCCGCTTTCCTATAGCTGATGGCTAAAGACGGGTTAGTTAGAAGGAGTCTCGTAAAAGTCGCAATACACCGGAGACTCGTAACCTCCGGCGCCGACGTTTCAACGCACAGTTTCTCAATGAAGTTAACGTCGCGTCGCTAACAGAGCCGTTACTATATATATATATATATATATATATATATATATATATATATATATATATATTCATCACGGCGGGTAACGGCTTGATGCAGCCCGGCGAACGCAGCATACGTCATTAAACTGGACCTCCCGCAAAATTCGCGGGCGAGTGGAGGGGAGCGAAGCACGTACTTACGCGATAAAATTCGCCACCTGTCGGGTTTTTACGACGCCCTGGCGTGGCACTGGAACTGCCGACCGCGCTACCGTTTTAGGTGCCGCGACGACGTAATCGTGAGAGCTGTGTAATTGTACTGAGATTGCGGGAACCCCGCGAGTAGTCCTGCAAGCTCCCACTGTTAGTTCACCCTGCGCGCTCTATTCACATTCATGCAGCAGCGAAGTCAGGCGGGACACATTTAACGGTGGAAATTATATTTCGGATTATTACTTATTCGTAAATATCGGATTTAATTTTTCAGGGTTCTCTCATTGGCATTCACAGTCCAACATGCAGCGCCACCTACTACTTCCCGGTGTTTTTTTTTGCGTAAAAACAAGAAAGAAGTCTCACAGCACTGCCTGCTATAACATGGTGTGTTCTGATTGGTAGAAATCTGCCGGGAGGTGGATTATGAGCGGTGTGGATTCAGTACACGCCATCGTGGATATCTTTTGAGGTCAACCCGTTATGTGGACGGCTATATCGAATTCGTAACCGATGCTGCGTGCGATCATTTGATTTTCGCGGACCACTTGAATGTGATGTAGCTGTTTCAAATACGCCCACTATATGTTTATGAGTAATGATGCACTACATGCTATACAGAGAGAGAGAGGGGGAGGGAGATTTAGAGAGAGAGAAGCTCTTGCTTGTCCAATAGTGACTAGTGACATAGCGTCTTATCGAACCCGTCATTAGCGAAATATGCCATTGTTGCGGCTATTGTTGCAGCCACTGTTAGGGACTATGTTGCGGCTATTGTTTCAGTCACTGTTAGGGCAATTGTTAGAGCTAGTGTTGCGGCCATTGTTGCAGCCACTGTTGCAGCTATTGTTACGCGGCGGCCATTCTTGGCGATGACATCGAGTAAATTTGCAGTCGACAGAATACAAGTTTACCAACAATGGCCAACAATGTACGTGTTTCAATGTGCATTTCATATACCGCTACAACTGCATGGTCTAATAGTTGATACAGGCACTAAAAACTAAAATGTGTTATAATAACTTTCAGAAAAACAAGCGTAGCCTACGGCGTTACTTAAAAAAAATAAAACTGGTTTTAATTATGCTACGCATCACTTTTTTACGATTCAATCTTTATTCAAAATAAATATGGTTCATTTCAAACCCCGATGGATGTTTATTGATATTACCAGCTGGCGCCAGCGCTGGTGCTGCCTCTAGCGGGGTAAAGATTATTGTAGGCTTTCTCACGTTTCACACCGGCCGATTGTCATGTATTATCAATCAACTGCTAAAATCAAATGATAACGGATTCCATTTTAGTTTTCATACGGTTCAGTAAAACTATATATATATATATATTGTATATGTGTATTTATCTAATTAACTGTGCTTCATATTATTGTTTACAGACAAATGGTAGTCACTCATCATATCAATAATCATAACTGTGTCAGAGACACCTGGCTAGAAGCGAGCCTCCTCAAGGACGCTGGGTAACAGCTGCTGGATCCTCTCATGGAAAGCAATCCCGTCTCATCAGTTCTCAACATTTGCGGCCGGCAGATGAACAAACAACGGAGCATGCAAAATATTCAATGAGCGCACTCGAAAGAAAAGGGTTCACATATTTTTTATACAAAACCCAGCGCCACACAAACGTCGCCTGCTGCCGCCTAGCTCTAGAACTATAGCCCTTCGCTCTGTCACAGCCTGTGGCAGAGTGAAGGCTATAGCTCTAGAGCTACATTAAGGCCAGCCGCTGACGCATAAAGACATGCCGTGTACACACGCCCGAGCGTTCTCATTCACAAGAGAGCATGGGCCGCGCTGACAGGGCCGGCTTGTCTTCATGATAGCGCGGTGTGAATGTATGAATTATGCAACGGTGCCGTGTGTAACCACAAAGTTGGAGATACTCCACGGGGAATCCATGACGACGAGCGATGATGATGGTGACGCGAAGCGATGATGATGATGATGATTCAGGTTTACCATGCTGGCACAAAAAGTAAGACTATCCGTAGAGACGTGGCTTACAGTGCGTGGTTCTCTTGCACTAGAGCTGTAGCCGGACAATAGTTAATCCGAAACTACTAGAAACGAGTCCACTAAAACAAGTGACAAGCATTGGATACGTCCAGCACCATGTGACAACTCTCCAAACCAGACAAATTGCAGCACCACGGCTAACTTTATACTCAACCTAACAAACAGGGCTCCCAGCTTAGATAACGAAGAATGTGTAAGCAGCTTGCGGGCGGCGCTAGTATGCGAAGAATGTGATCTGTTACACGTGCATCGTCTTAATTTATACGTCGCCGAGATTTGCAGTTGAGGACCACATGCGCCACACCTCTACGCAGCATATATCGGATAACCACGACGACTCAAACACGCCATCTTAGATTAATCAATGCAATTATCGCCGAGAAATTACATGCTACACGTAGATACTACTCATATGTAGACGGCTCCCTGATCCCTCCTGACCCCCTGCCACCCTGATCGCCAGCGAGCTACGGCGTCAGTCTAACAGATAGATGCTGCGCGTAGATACTACTAACAGATACTACTCAAATATATATAGACTGCTCCAATCCGTCCCCATGGCTGCCTTCCACGCTGATCACCAGCGAGCTACGGCGTAAGTCTAACGAATAGACGCTATACGCCTAGATGTATATCCCGGCGACCACGCACGCGGCAGCAGCGCGTGCGCGTGTTGACACACATGGCAGCCTCCGCGTAGTAATTACTCCTGATTGGGCCGCGCGCTGGCGGCAAAGAGCAGGCGGGATGCGGCAGCACGCGCACGGGCTTCCGAAGCCATCGTCCAGCCTCCATCATCTGCGAGCAATCTTCGCCAAGTGGTCAATTACCGCTGGATGAATGCAGCAGCAGCGGGCCGAAATCATAACGAGAGAGAGAGAGAGGGGCGAGATGGAGAGGACGAGAGGAAGAGAGAGCGAGAGAGAGAGGGAGAGAGGGGCGAGATGGAGAGGACGTGAGGAAGAGAGAGCGAGAGAGAGGGAGAGAGGGGGCGAGATGGAGAGGACGTGAGGAAGAGAGAGCGAGAGAGAGGGTGAGGAAGAGAGAGCGAGAGAGAGGGAAAGAGAGAGGAAAGCGTGAGAGAGAGCGAGAGAGAGAGAAAGAGGAGAGTGAGAAAGTGGGAGATGGGGAGAGATGGAGAGGGCGTGAGGAAGAGAGAGCGAGAGAGAGAGAGGGAGAGAGGGGGAGAGAGCGAGAGAGAAAGAGGGAGAGGAAGAAAGAGGGAGAGAGAGATATAGCGAGAGGGAAGACAGGACGACGACATGCGAGGGAGGAGATGACATCGAGGGACAGAGAGAGAGAGAGGAGAGAGAGAGAAAGAGTAGAGAGAGAGAGAGAGAGAGAGATAGAAAGTCGGGGAAGTAGAGGACGAGCTGGGGCGAAGAGTAAGAAGACATGACATAAGCACGTGACGGAGAGATTGGATGAGGACAACGACGTGCACGGGTATATATTAATCCACGTTGCGTTTTTTTTTTTACACGTGGTTTCGGCTACACGGCGTTGCTCTTCACATGTGGGCAAGTTATGCGCGGCGACATTACATTGTTGCCTTGTGCTGACGAAGACTCGGTTTTGTTTATTACGCGCCTCGAGTAATGTGCGATGTAAGAAGATGGGGGGGGGTGGGAGATAGAGGGGTCTGAAGGAGCGAGAGAGATAGATGTGGAGAGTGATGAGGATAGGAGCGCGTGCAACGGAAGGGAGAGAGTGATGAGATAAAGGTGGGGGAAAGGAGGTAGAGGGGGATGGAGAGAAAGAGCAGGAGGAATGAAGCAGAGCAAGGGAGTGTGAAAGGAAACGGGGGAGATGAAGAGGGAGAAAGAAGGAGAAAGGAGAAGTCTGAGACAGTGAGCGGTAGAAGAGAGAGAGAATGAGAGAGAGGAGAGAGAGAGAATAGAGAAGATAGAGCGAGAGAGAGAGAGAGAGAGAGAGAGAGAGAAGAAGAGAGGAGAGAGAGAGGAGAGAGAGATGGAGATTTAGAGCGAGAGAGAGAGAGCAGAGAGGAGAGAGGAGAGAGAGAGAGATCGAGGGAGAGAGAGAGAGAGAGAGAAGAGAGGAGAGAGAGAGAAAGAGAGAGAGAGAGAAAGAGAAGAGAGCCGAGGAGAGGTGAGTGAGAGGAAAGAGAAAGAGAGAATGAGAGAGAGAGAGAGAGAGAGAGAGAGAGAGAGAGAGAGAGAGAGAGAGGGGGAGAGAAAGAAAGCAGTGAACTGCAGGAAACGCAAATGGCAAAAGTCAAGTACTAAACCGTACAATAAATCCAATTTACTTCCTTTCCTTCACAGCCCAGGTTAGCCAGATATTATTACATACATACGAAAATTGATACATACGTTGATTTGCTTCAATGAAATTTTTTCGACATATATAAATTCTACTTATAGTTGTAACAAAAGTGTTTACCTTTGACATTTCCTAATGAATAAGGTTACATGTAACATTCATCTAAACCTAACTTTTAAACGAGATCAATTATATCGGTGTTTTGCAACACTGGCCACACTCGCCGTAGTCATGCATGCATGCACAATTACTGTATCGACTGTAATGGTTATCCATTACACTAACACCAGGCAAAATCAGAGGGTCGGAGAGAGCGCGCGAGAGAGAGGCTGAAGGGGAGAGAGAGAATGCGAGAGAGACAGAGAGAAAGAGGGAGAGAAAGAGAGAAGGAGAGAAAGAGAGAAAGAGAGAAAGAGAGAAAGAGGTAAGAGAGAGGGTGATAGAAAGAGAGAGAGAGAGAAAGAGAAAGAGAGAAAGAGAGAACGAGAGAAAGAGCGAAAGAGAAAGAGAAAGAGAAAGAGAAAAAGAGAGAAAGCGAAGACGAGAGAAAGAGAGCGAGAGAGAGAGAGAGAGAGAGAGAGAGAGAGAGAGATACGACCATGTGTTTAACACTGCAGAACGAAACGGCCGGCCGGCCGACCGTACGTATCTAGCACGACTGCGTTATGTACATCTGAGCAAAATCACAGTTCGGGCATGAGTAAACACGGCGCAATTTGAAAACCGGCCAACGCGCGGGTATGAAATGCTCGCTGGCTGAAATCCATTTCACTCTCCGATCACAAATTCTCGACGTTCGGCGCACCCAACAAAAGGCGCGGAGGGAAGAAACGGCAGGATTAGGTTAGTAGTAAGATTCTCTAAGAAAAGCACTGCACACCCGTGGGATATGCGACTGACTGAACGGAGGAGACAAAAGTCTCGAATCTCGGAGCGTATAAGTTTAAGCAATTAAATGGTCTTTGTCGTCTCTGTTCGGCATCGATGTGCTGTTCGAATCGAATGCTAGATCCATCGTCCATAAGTGGAGTTTCTAATGCATCTCATTTATTTTACTTCAATAAATCCACTGCGCGTTGTTCGATCGCAGAAATGCCTGACATGATGACGTAGCCTATGACGCGTGACTTTGTATTCAACGTCTATAGTTTAGAACAATAAAACCAAGCAGCTTACAGCATTACACGACGCGAATGCCGCGCTGTAGTGTAGTGTAGTGACCCGAAATAAAGAAGAAGAAGAAGAAGAAGCAGAAGAACAAGAAGAAGAAGAAGAAGAAGAAGAAGAAGAAGAAGAAGAAGAATGCCGCGCGGCTGTTGCGCCATCTATCATCCGGCCAGCTACACTGTAATTACTTCAGTGCGTGGAGGGTGGCTGGATCGCTGAAGGGAGAATTGCACTGGTGCCGAAGAACGGCACTTGTCCGGCGGTCTCTAGCTTTTGTCAGAACCATTTAGCATCTCGTATGCTGTGAGAATAGCCTATTAAGCTACATATGCTTGCCTATGCATCGGCGATCTGCCTGCATTTTTAACCGGCGAGCGCGTCACGGCGCACAGCCAATGAGCAGCCCCCCGCTGCACATCAAAGGAATGCCGCGCCGATGACGTTGTCCGATCATTGGACTAATCGAGAAATATTCGCCACAAAGCCTGCGGGCGAGCTCGCGTTGAAACATTTACAGAGTAGCTTGTGAATTACAGTTGGGAATGGGGGGATCTTCGCATGCGCTTTTTTCATATAATAATAGCGAAATGGACTACGAAGCTACATTACAACGTTTGAATAAACGTTACTCTCCCCCTCCCCCGCCTACCAGCGTTGTTTCGGGCTTCGGGGATTCCGCTCCTGACTTCAGGGATCACTCTGTGAGCGGGGCAGAAATTAACGACCGAATAATAAAGCGCGTTTCATCTCTCGCGAAACAACTCCGGTGCCATCTAATAGCATTACGTGCCAAATAACCGTCGTGTGCCCGCGAGAGATGTATTTATTCGACTTGCTAGCGATGCTCGCGCAAGTGCGTGCTATTCTCATAAACCTCTTCACCGACGACGACGACGGCGACAACGACGACGACGACGATGACGACAACGACGACGACGACGACGCCTACGACGACGACAACGATGCCGACGACGACGACAACGACGACGACGCCGACGACGCCGACGATGACGACGACGACGTCGACGACAACAACGACGACGACGGCGACGACGACAACAACGACGACGACGACGGCGACGACGCCGCCGCCGCCGCCGACGACGACGACGACGACGATGACGCCGACGATGGTGACGACGACGACGACAACGACAACGACGGCGACGACGACGACGACGACGACGACAGTTCGCTCTCTGCCCCGTAACGACACGTATGAACACTTATCGCATCAGGTTTTCACCGAGCGGAGCTCACCCATGTGCGCAACGTAAGCACCTAGCTAAATCGCCGGCGGCCTCAAAGTTTCATGAGATACGTGATACGACTTTGGCGCTCAAGCTGTCAAACGCTGTTTACTCGCAACATGCGCGAAAATCCGGTGGATGCGAGTGGCAGAGAAAGAGAAAAAAGAGACGCGCGCACAGTTTATGGACGCAGCGCGAGCAAAACCACCTGAAAGCTGAAAAATGCGAGCTCTCCAGAACAGAACACTACAGAACCAGCGTCTCTCTACCACTCTGCGAGAAAGAGAGAAAATAACATAAACGCCCTCGGCGACGAATCACCGATAAATTCTGCAGAAATATAATTTATCTATTGGTCGTGGCAGACGATAATGGCGGCTCCGAACACGCGTGCTTCGATATACACGATATCCGAGCATTAGTTACGACGCTGCTTGATAACAAGGCACCCCGCTTTAATAGCAGCCGCACTCGCTCATCAAGGCAAACACACGGCAACCCGCCTCCGGTCACGATCTCGCTAGATGCTAACGCCGGAATATTACACGAGGGCTTCTGTGGAGATCATGCTCAATCTTGGAGCTATATCTAACGATCCAGAGACGAGGATGCTATAGTATACGTCGTGGGACGTTGTAGTACATGCCGCGTGGATACACGGTGATCGCTAGAGGGTCTCTATGCCAGGAACCATAGTGTATGCAGAGCGACGTCTCTCAATCTTGCGCCTATGACACACGCACACACGCACACTCCAGCACACATGCGCACGCACAGACGCGCGGACGCACGAGCAATTCGTTGGGAGTATATGCTCATCTGGAGCTATATTTATGAGACAGGAATCCAGGCAGATCGAGAGAATGCTATATTTTGGTTATTGGTGTTTGACGCTCGTGGCGGTTGAGTACAATAGACTGCGTGATACACGCTTGTGGGTGTAGATTGATGCGCTAGAGGGTCTCTACCTAGGGTAAGACCTATAGTGTAGCTATGATGCGACGAGGTCTATCTCAATTCTTGCGCCTAAATGACACACGGCAACACATTGTAACGCCACACGTACCAGTCACACATGCGCACGCACAGACGCGGCGGACGCCACGATCACTATCGGGTGATATGTGTTGCCGTTGGTTAGTGTGGGTGTTTGTTACCTAATTGAGCTAGATGTAGATAATGATCGGTGCATGTCGTTGCGCTGTTGTGGTTTGTGGTGTTATGTGGTGTTGTAATAGGTGTAGTGGGTGACACACACAATGAATGTGAATCCTGTGTGCCACACACACAACACACACACACACAGCACACGCACACACTCACAGCTCACACTCACAACACCACACACGGACGGGAATGTAACACAAACACACACCACACACACACACACACACACACAGCACAACACACACGACACACATACACACACACACACTCACAACATTCTTGTTTGGTGTTGTCGATTTGCGACACCATGGTATGTCTGTTACTGTGTCACACACCCAGTCAAAGTATTGTATACACACACACCCATATCTCGGATGCACACACACCACACACACATACACACACAAACACACACACACCACACATCAGCCACATCACAGTCCCTACTGACGCACGGACGCACAGAAGCGCGCGCACACACGCACGCGCGCACACACTCACACACGCGCACACACACGCGCGCACACAACGCACACGCGCACACACACGCGCTCACACACGGCACACGCGCACACACACACGCGCGCGCACTAACGACCTCAACACACCGACAAACACACACACACACACAACACGAGCGTACATTGTCGTCGGCGCACGCACAAACACACAGCGCGCCGCACCGACACACAGGCGCGCCACAGCACACAAGCGCGGCGCACACACACACACACACACACACAGCACACAAGACACACACACACACACACACCATCACACACACACCGCACGCACGCACACAGGCCACACACACGCACGCACGCACACACCTGCCACACACACACCACGCCCACACACACACACACACACACACACATCGCCACTAATGAGAACGTTGAGTTGATCGCGGAGCAACCGGTTCAATACTAATGCTGCCGCGCTACTACTCCATTCAATTTAGACGCCTAGTATCACAATACACGGTGGCGCTGTCAGACCCCGCTGGCCAGTGCTGGGGGGGGAGAGACTGCAGTCCTGGCAGTCTCACGCCCTCCCTCGTAACACCGTCAGCAACGTCGCCACAAACCTGTGTAGGGAGAGAAGCTGCGAAAGCCCAGACAGAAGAGCACAGATGACGCACGCTCGCGACGCACGCAACAACATGTTGCACAGCCACGCAGAACGGCACAGCACACAACGCACGCACAGCAAGCACGCAGCGGCACAAATGCGCACAGCTCGCACGAGCAACGCACGGAAAACGCAGCACACATAAGCGTGACGCATGCAGACGCCTCGAGCACGCATCGCACAACGCGCACAACATAAGGCCTGCGGCATGCAGACGCACACACGTAACGACAACGCACAGCACACACCGCACACGACGCACGCACGACACGCACATCACGACACACACACCACACACACACAATGGCAC
>NW_014577123.1:31465-52741 GCF_000485595.1 Priapulus caudatus | reverse complement strand
CACACACACACACACACACACACACACACACACACACATACACACACACGCGCGCATGCCCACACACACACACACACAACAAACACACACACACACATCACGCACACACTCACACTCACACTCCCCCCACACGACACACAGACGCATAAACACACAACACACACACACACAGCACCACACACACACCAGCACACCCAGCACACACATACACACACACACACTCACCACAGACCGACACACACACACCCCCACGGCCCGCCCCACCACACTCACACAACACACACGAACCCACACATACCACCACAAACACACAACAACACACACACACACACACACACACACACTGACGGCACGACGCAACAGCGCGCCTCACAGCGACGCACGCGGCGCGACACACTCACACCCGCGCACAGCACACGCGCGCACGGACACGCACACAGCGCAACACACACGCGCGCGACACACAGCACACTGCGCACACACACACGCGCGCGCGCACTGACGCCTCAAACACACTGCACACACAGCACATGCACTCAATAGTAAGAAAAGGCGCTCACTAATAACCCTCGCCATTATGGAGCTTTAACTGCCTAATACGGAATGTCGAGAATCACCTATCACTAATTCTTAAAACTACCTAACATCTAGCTGCATACACTAACAGACGAGTGCGAGCTACAGAGAAAGCTGACATATGAAGCACGTGGCTTTTCTAAACACACGGAAACGTATTTTAACATGCGCCATTTAGATTGCCGCTTGCCGACAACAGATCTGCCCCTGTCAGAATTCTATACGGCAAAACATACAAGTAATAGGCAATGGAAAGTCAGCCATGTGCTTTGCGTGATGTCATAATAGGGAACGTGATCATGGAAGTGGGTTTAATGCATTTTTCAATTAAATAGTTAGTGTGTTTAATCAGACTTTTCTCATTTCTATCCGACCAGTTATAAGAGCGCACGTAAACTGATATAACGGCATGCCATTATGTAAAAGCAAGTGGCCTTTGCATTAAAACTAACAGCAATGCCCTTTATGACATTCCCTCCATCAGAAGGTATTCTAATCTTTAAAAGGTGCCGACAGGCATACAGGCAGTTCAGACGTACCACTATACATACACGCGCTTGTGTATATTATACATTCGCTTTATGAGCACGCACATACTGCCTGCTCAAAAGGGATTCAGTCTAATAGCACACGATACCGGAATGCGATTCTGTCGTATATTGATTTAAAGAGATGAATAGACTTTGCACGAGATATTCTCAAAAAACCACGGTGGATTATTAGCTGCCAGATTGATTAGCAGGAACCATTCTGGTTTAAAATCGAGGAGAATTCTAGGAAATGGTAGTATATGTGGTATACAAACCATGACTACAGTGCAAGCACAGGCAAAATGGAAACCACAACAAATGACAGCCATCACCGGGGCACGCTGCAATTTCGCGTTCTGCTCAATTATTATTTATTGTTAATCAGCTGGTAGAAAAAGTGTCAACAGCTATCAGCGTATGGTCTTCACAGCGCATTAGCATCTCCCACGCTCTGACAGCACTCGCTTCTAGCTATTCGTGCTTAACGCCGGCAGGGGGCGCGCTTAATGCAGGCAGAGGGCGTGCTTAACGCCGACAGGGGGCGCGCTAACGCCAGCAGGTGGCGCACTTAACGCAAGCAGAGGGTGTGCTTAACGCCGGCAGGGCGCGCGCTCAACGCCGACAGATGGCGTGCTTAACGACGGAATATCGCACAAGATTGTAACGCACCATACTGATTTTGTTTTAAATTTCTATTCCTAACCCCATATTGCTAGCGTAATCATTCGCGATGGTAGCCCTGATGAAAGAAATGATGTCATCGCTGGCCGAGCGATGTTTCCCGCATTTCTCAGAAAACCAGAGCGGATCGATGAATCCGTTTGCGTTTTATCCGACTGACAGGGCGTGCCAGGTACACCGGGGAGAACAACTCGAGTGCTCCCCCCCACCACCACCACCACCACTAGCCGACCGACCGACGTCGCGCGCCGGGACAGGCTTTTAATGGCGACGACATCGAATAAGCGACGCTGCAGCTAACCTTTCTGCTCGAACGGGGCAAAATGCTCGACTGATGAAGGCAGAATGCCGTCGGGAATGCGCGCGCATCTATTTCAGTTTCAGATACACGTGATGACTTTCTGTCCGAATCAACTCGGATGTGGTTAAGTGCCCCCTCATGCGTAACTGTCCCCCTCGTATGTAACTACCCTCCCCCTTGTATGTGACTGTCCCTGGTATGTAACTACCTCCCTCGTATGTAACTGCTCCCCTCGTATGTGACTGTCCCTGTTATGTGACTGCCCTTTCGTACATAACTGCCCCCTCGTATGTAACTGCCCCCTCGTATGTGACTGTCCCTGGTATGTAACTGCCCCTTCGTACATAACTGCCCCCTCGTATGTGACTGTCCCTGGTATGTGACTGCCCCTTCGTACATAACTGCCCCCCTCGTATGTAACTTCCCCCTTGTATGTGACTGTCCCTGGTATGTAACTGCCCCCCTCGTTGATTGTTAACTCGCCCTCGATTGTGACTAGCCCTCCTGTTCAGCTATCGTCCTGGTATTGAACTGCCCCCTCGTAGCAACTGCCCCCTCGTATGTACTACTCGCCTGTTGTGAGTTCCGATTTTGCCCCTCGTACATAACTGCCCTCTCGTGTGTAACTGCCCCCTCGTATGTAACTGCCCCCTCGTATGTAACTGGCCCACTCGTATGACTAATCCCCTGTATGTACTGCCTCTTCTCGTACATGAACTGCCCTTCGTGTGTAACTCTGCCCCCTCGTGTGTAACTGGCCGCCTCTGCGTATTGTGACTGCCCCTTCGACATAACTGCCCCCTCGTATGTAACTTCCCCTTGTATAGTGTACTGTCTTGGGAGTAGTACTGCCCCCCTCGTATGTAATGCCCCCTCGTATGGACTATCCTTAGGTATGTATGCCCTTTGTACATAACTGCCCTTCGGTGTGTAACGCCCTCTCGGTGTAACTGGCCTCGTACCACTTGTGTCTGTCCCCTGGTCATCGTGCACTGCCCCTCGATGTAACTGCCCCCTGGGTATGATAACTGCCCCTTCGCTACTAAAACTGCCCCCTCGTCAATGTAACTGCCCCTCGTATGTACTGTCCCTGGGTATGTAACTGGCCGCTCGGGTGTATACTGCCCCCTCGTATGCTGACCTGTTCGCGTAGTATGTAACTGCCCCCTCGTTGTGACTGCCCCCCTCAGTAATGTAACTGCCCGCCCTGTAGATATGCCCTTCCGACATAACTGCCCCCGTCGTAATGTAACTGCCGCCCGCGTATGTGAACTGTCCCTGGTATGTAACGCTACCCCTCGGTACATAACTGCCACTCTCGTGTGTTAACTGCCCCCATCCGTATGTAACGGCCCCTCGTGTGTAACTGCCCCTCCTATGTAGACTGCCCCCGTACATAACTGCCCTCTCGATATGTAACTTCCGCACGTGTTGTATACTGCCCTCGTATGTAACTGCCCCCTCGTATGTAACTGGCCCCTCGTGTGTAACTGCCCCCTCCTATGTAACTGCCCCTCGTACATAACTGCCCCTCGTATGTAACTTCCTCCACGCGTGTATACTGTCCCCCCGTATGTAACTGCCCTCATCGTATGTAACTGCCCTCCTCGTTGTGTAACTGCACCCTCGTATGTAACTTCCCTCCACGTGTGTATACTGTCCCCCTCGTGTGTAATGGGTGCTCACTTGTCCCCCGGGCGTCGATGGGCACGTGATCTCGTCTTATTGACGTCACTGCACAAGGCGTTTATATAATTTCCTATATTATCTATATTATTATACCCATTATTTCCCTAACCCTAACCCTAACTCCGTAACTTAATACTTAACGACTGAATCTTAACACTAAACTAAATTTACTTAATCTTACACCTAGTGGTGGCACGGTAGCGGCACCCGTCATCTACCGCCGGCGGGGGGGGGGAGTTATCCCGTGTGTAACTGCCGCCTTCGTGCGTCATAAGTGCCCCCTCTTATGTAACTGCGCGCTCGTACATAACTGGTCCGCTCGTATGTACGTTCCTCACGTGTGTTATAACTGTCACCCTCGTGTGTAACTTCCTCCAGTGCTGTGAATTGTTCCCCCTTCTTGTGTAACTGCCGCCCTCGTACATAACTGCCCCCCCTCTGAGTGACTGCCCCCATCGTGCGTAAACTGCACCTGCTTACGTGCGCACCGTTTAATGTCCCAACGAGCCGAGTTTAATACAGTATGGTCACTCAGTAATTATGAGTAGGTCATCGGATCTGGCGTTCCAACCACCCGTGTGTTGCCACGCGTACTATTATCTATAGATTGACCCCGCTTCGTGCAAAATCATTCCGATGCCAACCTAATTAAAGATACGAAGGCTTATAAAAGAAATATGAATAAATCCGCAAGCGGTACCAAGCATCATGGACGTCAGAAAAGAACACCTACTGCCGTACGACGACCACGCATGGGCCAGATGGCCGGATCCCTGGCGGTAACACGTTTACGCGATCGATGCTCTACGGTATCAATATGTAAAACGCCGTGGAGCGCAGTCCCTGCGTGCGACTACAAATGATCGAGATGTATACCAAAACTATGATGCTTATCTCGGCAGCTACATCCGCTCTCTATTCTCCATCCTATATACTGTCAGCATGGAGTTTACGCACAGCAGCGCTCCGAGCAATCCAGTTTCTAACTATGATATTAGCGTAAGCGGGCGAGCACTTACGCTGATTGCCACGTGCCCGCGACGCGCGTGTTCTTATTGCAGCTATATTCCTCGCCTTGAGTGCGCATGACTCTTCTCTGCGTGTCCCGTATGTGTGCGGTGCGTTGCGTGCGTGCGTGCGTGCGAGTGCGTCCGTGCGTGCGTGCTTGTGGTTGGTGCTGTAATGCGTCAGTGCGCGTGCATGAGTGTCGTGTGTCGCGTTCGCGCTGTGGTGCGAGTTTCGTATTCATGGTTTGTGCTCAGTGTGGGCTGGTGTTCGGCGTGTAGTGTGTGCATGCGTGTGTGCGTGTGTTGAGCGTGTGGTGCCAGCGTGTGTGTGTCCGCGAATTTCTGTGAATCATACGCTTGTAGAGATAGGAATGTAGATACGTGGCGGTGCGTGCTGTGCGAGGCGTGCGGTCGCGTGAGTGGTGGGGGGGGGGGTGGCGTGTGAGTGCGGTGTGTGGCGGGTGGACGGATTGGAGTGCACGAGCAGCAACAGTTGGGAACTGGATGCATGTCTATACCGCCCGCCACCCGGCGGGCGACCATCCGCGACCGTACGGCGACCAGAAAACTGTACATCCGCCGGCAAATCGCGAACACAACGCGAGAAAAGAAGTCCCAGCAAATTACAAACTTGAAAAAAACGCTATTGAGATCTATGGGCTTGGCAACGGCGATCACCGGCGTTCCCGCGGCGCTCTCAACACGCTCATGGGGTCCTTACACGCGTCTCTACGTGTATCGCGACTGCACGGCGACCTCACGGCGTTTCTACCCCGTTCTCGACCGCGACTATATAATATTAGCTGGTCAGATTTTCGGAAATTTTAACTGTATAGTTGTGCGTTTGCTGATATGAGTAGAAAAACGAGCCGAAGAAACAACGCTACCAGAGGCCGAGGGCCGTGGCCGTGGGTGAGACAGATCGGCATGAAACAGATCGCAGATCGGATGAGACAGAATCCATGAATTCGCCGTTGGAAGAGATGTTACCCATTTTCGCAGCGTTTGCCACGCGTGTACTGCGCGTGTACTACGTTTATGAGATGTACGACGCTTGTCTCAAGACGACTTGGCGACCCCACGCGTTCTCACCGGCGTTCCAGTTCAGATCGCCGAAACTTTGGCGTTTGTTTTGAACATGCTCAAAACAAACGCCGTGACTCGGCGATCATGGCGACCATGGCGACCACACCACGATGTCTGGCGTTTCCACCACGCTTATACCAACGCTATGGCGACCTTGGCGCGCTCTGCCCATTTTCCGTCGCCGTAGCAGCGCAGTAAGGACGCCACCCCGGTGTGGACGGAGAGTTAACGAGTACTGCTACACAACGCTTACTCACTATTCACATGTTCACGACAACAGCCAATACATTCAAATTTTGTTCTCAGCTAAGATACACGGATCGCGCACTATTCATACATTGCCGTGAGTTATTACTTAATCCAAGCAGATTGCTGGGAAATAGGAGTAGCTACTGTCAAACGGATAACTAGACATTCACAACTTTTTTTCACGCGCTGCGACAGCCACTATAAGATGAAGCCATGAGGCAGGGCGCGTGTTTTGAAGTATGTCTGAGCAGACAGAAACATGACGATGCAAACGCTCTTTCCTTTCATGCGTCTCATCACAAGACAAAATGAATCGATCTTCCCACGGGATGCACTATGCACAGTGTTTTATTCATCATTTCCGCTAATGCACGTTAGACTGACCGCTTGTTTTAATGCAATTTTCCGGTATGAACACGCAATACCGACGCGCATCGGCCAGCTACCAAACGTCGCGAGTTCGTAAAGATCTAATTTCACGGCGAATCCACATAGAGCACGGTTAATTGCTCTCTATGGGTGAAGCAAAAGTTACGTTATGAATTATTAAAGGAATAATAGGTCCATTGATTATGCAATGTTACGAGCTAGAGTAACTGGCACTTGTGTAGTTAATAAGTACATTACCTTATAGCCAAACGCGTATTAGTTTGTCCAATATCACTGCTGTGTTACTAAGAAATGTCTAATTGAAATCGTCAGTCCAAAAACCACAGTTCAAATCAAGTTCACATCAAAGTTGTTTATAGTTTCAAACGCTGCCGGCGAAGCGGGTGTGATACAGATTTATAGTGCACAGGACATTTTCCGCACGCATGCTCGGCGTACGCAATGCTATCATCAGTGATTTCGTAAACATGGACGCTCGTGATAATTAAACTTTTTGTCAGGGCTGTCCACGTGCGTCCGTGATTAGTACGTGTGTTTACTCTATTCCGCATGTTTAGTCCATGCCGGTGGTTACACCGCTGACACCTTCCTGTTTCATCCGGCGTCCAAAACTACGGGCCGCACAAATGTTTACGTCATCGCTTGACTCCTGGCTGACATTTACGGCACGTAAATGATACGTTGATACATATCAACAACCGATTTCAAGTCTTGTTTGTAACGTAACAGCAGTGATATTGGAGCAAACATAATACGCGTTTGCTAATAAGGTAATGTACTTATTAACTACACAAGGTGCCAGTTACTCTAGCATTCGTCAATATTACATAATCAATAGACCTATTATTCCTTTAAGACGGACATTTCAATAGCGGGTGTTTTTTCGGACTCCACGCTCGCCCTACGCTCTGCATAGTCGGATGCGCTCAGGTTCCTGTATCAACCAATTAATGTTTATCAAGCGGGGTTGGGCGTGCGCATTACTGCGCGGGGGGATCGCAGCTGAGGAGGAGCGGTGGAGGCTGCATCGCTCAGCATCCCCGCAGGCGGCATCACAACTTCTGCAGCGACTGGAGAGGAACGCGTCACGACGTAGGAGGGAGTGTGTCCATCGCAACGCTGTTCGCACGCGCGTGGATTTACATTCCTTTGTTTACAAAGGAAATTCCATCGTTCTGCATGCGCCCGCTAGTCAATCAATACTTAGTCTGCTTCGTAAACAAAGAAGCAAACACACGCAGACACACAGTAATTAATAAGCTTTAATTAACGTCGTTGGTGCCTATTATGTCGTGCACGCTTTTCATATCGTGATTCAAACCGCGGTTTCATGAAACGATAGCGGGCTGTTTCGGAATGGCGACGTCGGCATCATTAGGCTAGTTGAAAAGAATACCTTGCAGTCCCGTGTTGTTCTATTGATACATCAACACTTTCGCGGCGGCTTCTCAAAGGCACGCACACCGCACTGTACACGCGCTTGTGAAAGAAATGCGCGCAGGTATGGACGGACTGCTTTCTATCGGCATTCTGCTAAAATACGGATGCTAATACGGTTTGAGTGTAGTTTACACAGTAACATACTCTGACCCACTCACTGATTTCGCACTATAACCCGTGCGCACGCACGCGCGCGCACGGGACGACGGAGGTACGCACGCACGCGCGCACTGGCCGACAAACGTACGAATGCACGCGCAGACGCACGCACACACGCACGCGTACGGGCGGTCGAATGCGCTCATACTGACGGTTGTTGTGGCATTTCATTACGGTAAGTTAAGGGCATGACCGCAGTTGAACTAACACAGGTTCACAAACGACACACACACACAAACGCACACACACGCACACACACGCACGCATGCACGCACGCACACGCACGCACACACATACATACATACCAGCGTCATACTGCCAACCTGCACAAGCTTATTTAACTATCTAATACCGCTTCTATGCAAACATCAACCATTATACGACTCCTATGCTCTATAACACCAGCGCTGCAGCGCACACCGTCGCTCTGCATTAGAACGCAAACGCGGCCGCGAATTAATGCTCTACTTTTAACGCTTTAAATCAGATAGCTGAGAAGACGTATGCGGCAGGCACTACGTGTAAACACGCTGCCATCATACGTCATGCGTCATGCGTGTACGTCATCAGCAGAAAAGACAGCGTGGGAATGACGCGCGTCGACGTGCGAGCGAACACTTTGCGAGTCAATGTCTTCTGGTTATATAAAGAAGCTGAGGTGACGCAAACCAACACCCGAGAGAGTGATGGACAGACTTCGTACTTTTCCCACTTTTTAAAACTCGTAATAAAACCATACGTGCGTCGTGTATTGCACCCTAGTTACGATTCAGAGCTGTATATGCTACCTTCCTCGAGTGGAATCATTCCAGATATCTCAAACCAAAACCCATACCGAAGAACAGCAAGCGTGTACAAAAGACAGTAGAAATAGTTCCACTTTCTCATAGGTCACGCATGTTGTCTCTGCGCTGGTTGTATGAACGATGTGACCAACATTTGGAGCCACGATGCACGCACATATGCTCTCTCTCTCTCTCTCTCTCTCTCTCTCTCTCTCTCTCTCTCTCTCTCCCCTCCTATGTAACTGCCCCTCGTACATAACTGCCCCTCGTATGTAACTTCCTCCACGCGTGTATACTGTCCCCCCGTATGTAACTGCCCTCCTCGTATGTAACTGCCCTCCTCGTGTGTAACTGCCCCCTCGTATACTATGTAACTTCCTCCACGTGTGTATACTGTCCCCCCTCGTGTGTAACGGGTGTCACTTTCCCCCAGGTGTCGATTGAGGGCACGTGATCACGTCTTATGACGTCACTGCACAAGGCGTTTATAATCATTTCCCTATATTATTATATTATTATACCCTTATTTCCCTAACCCTAACCCTAACCCTAACCCTTAATACTAACACTAATCTTAACACTAACTAATCTTACTTAATCTTAACACTAGTGCTGCCACGTAGCGGCACCCTCAATCTACGCCCGGGGGGGGGGGAGTTATTCCCGTGTGTAACTGCCCCTTCGTGCGTAGCTGCCCCCTCTTATGTAACTGCCCCTCGTACATAACTGTCCCTCATATGTAACTTCCTCCACGTGTGTATACTGTCCCCCTCGTGTGTAACTTCCTCCACGTGTGTATACTGTTCCCCCCTTCGTGTGTAACTGCCCCTCGTACATAACTGCCCCCCTCGTATGTGACTGCCCCCATCGTGCGTAACTGACCCTCTTACGTGCGCACTCGTAATGTCCCACGAGCCGAGTTTTAATACAGTATGGTCACCAGTCAATTATAGTAGGTCATCGATCTTGCATTCAAACACCCGTGTTTGCCACGCGTACATACTATAGATTGACCCCGGCTTCGTGCAAAATCATTCCGATGCAACCTAATTAAAGATACGAGGTTACTAAAAGAAATATTGAATAAATCCCAGCGGTACCAGATCATGAGTCAAAAAAACACCTACTGCTTACGACGACCATCGCATGCCGATGCCGTCTCCCTGGCGGTACACGTTACTGCGATCGATGCTCTACGGTATCAATATGTAAAACGCCGTGGAGCAGTCCCTGCGTGCGACTACAAATGATCGAGATGTATACCAAAAATATTGATGCTATCTCGCGCCTAATCTCGCTCTCTATCTCCATCCTATATACTGTCAGCATGGAGTTACGGCACAGCAGCGTCCGACGCAATCCCAGTTCTAACATATGTATATTAGGAAGCGGGGCGAGCACTTACGCTGATTGCCACGTGCCGCACGCGCTGTCTTATGCAGCTTATATTCCTCGCCCTGAGGTGCAATGACTCTTCTCTGCGTGTCCGTATGTGTGCGTGCGTGCGTGCGTGCGTGCGTACGTGCGTGCGTGCTTGTGTGTGTGTGCGTAAATGCGTCAGGCGCGTGCATGCGTGCGTGTGTCTGTGCGCTTGCGTGTGCGAGTTCGTATTCATGTTTGTGCTCGTGTGGCTGTGTTCGTGCGTGTATGTGTGCATGCGTGTGTGCGTGTGTGAGCGTGCGTGCCCGCGCGTGTATGTGTCCGCGAATTTCTGTGAATCATACGCTTGCAAATAGAATGTAGATACGTGCGTGCGTGTGTGCGAGCGTGCGTGCGTATGTGGGGGGGGGGGTTGACTGTTGAGGGTGGACGTTGGAGTGCGTACGTACGCACAGCAACAGTTGACTGCATGCATGCTTATACCCCCGTCACACCGGACGGCGACCATCCGCGACCGTACGGCGACCAGAAAATGTACAAGGTCGCCGGCAAACGCGAACACAACGCGAGAAAAAGTCCCAGAAAATTACAAACTTGAAAAAAACCGCTATTGAGATCTATGGGCTTGGCAACGGCAATCACCGGCGTTCCCGCGGCGCTCTCAACACGCTCATAGGGTCTTTACCACGCGTCTTCTATACGTGTATCGCGACTGCACGGCGACCTCACGGCGTTTCTACCACGTTCTCACGTCGACTATATAAGCTGGTCAGATTTTCGGAAATTTTAACTGTATAGTTGTGCGTTTGCTGAGTAGAAACACGATGCCGAAGAAACAAGCTACCAGAGGCCGAGGCCGTGGCCGTGGCTGAGACAGATCGGCATGAAACAGATCGGCAGATCGGATGAGACAGATCCATGAATTCGCCGTTGAAAATGTTACCATTTTCGCAGCGTCTTTGCCACGCGTGTACTGCGCGTGTACTACGTTTATGGAGATGTTACGGCGCTTGTCTCACGACCTTGGCGACCCCACCGCGTTCTCACCGCGTTCCAGGTCAGATCGCCGAACCTTGGCGTTTGTTTTGAACATGCTCAAAATAAACGCCGTGACTCGGCGATCATTGGCGACCATGGCGACCACACCACGATGTCTGGCGTTTCCACCACGCATATACCACGCTTATGTCGACCTTGGCGCGCTCTGGGCCCATTTTCCGTCGCCGTAGCAGCGCAGTAAGGACGCCACCCCGGTGTGACGGGAGTATTACGAGTACTTGCTACACAACGCTTACTCACTATTCACATGTTCACCGATCAACAACCAATACATCAAATTTGTTCTCAGCTTAACGATACACAGATCGCGCACTATTCATACATTGCCGTGAGTTATTACTTAATCCAACAGATTGCTGAGGAAATAGGAGTAGCTACTGTCAAACCGGATAACTAGACATTTCACAACTTTTTTTCACCGCTGCGACAGCCACTATAAGATGAAGCCATGAGGCACGGCGCGTGTTTTGAAGTATGTCTAGCAGACAGAAACATGACGATGCCAACGCTCTTTTCCTTTCATGCGTCTCATCACAAGGAACAAAATGAATCGAATCTCCCACGGGATGCACTATGCATCAGTGTTTATTCATCATTTCCAGCTAATGCACGTTAGACTGACGCTTGTTTTAATGCAATTTTCCGGTATGAACACGCAATACCGACCGCATCCGGCCAGCTACCACAACGTGCGATTCGTAAGATCTAATTTCACGCGAATCCACATAGAGCACGGTTAATTGCTCTCTATGGGTGAAGCAAAAGTTACGTTCATGAATTATTAAAGGAATAATAGGTCCATTGATTATGCAATGTTGACGAATGCTAGAGTAACTGGCACCTTGTGTAGTTAATAAGTACATTACCTTATAGCCAAACGCGTATTAGTTTGTCCAATATCACTGCTGGTTACTAAGAAATGTCTAATTGAAATCTCAGTCCAAAAATCACAGTTCAAATCAAGTTCACATCAAGTTGTTTACAGTTTCAAACCGCTGCCGGCGAAGCGGGTGTGATACAGATTTATAGTGCACAGGACATTTTCGCACGCATGCTCGGTTGTACGCAATGCTATCATCAGTGATTTCGTAAACATGGACGCTCGTGATAAGAAACTTTTTGTCAGGGCTGTCCACGTGCGTCCGTGATTAGTACGTGTGTTTTACTCTATTCCCATGTTTAGTCCATGGCCGTGGTTACACCGCTGACACCTCCATTTTCATCCGGCGTCCAAAACCTACGGGCCGCACAAAGATTTACGTCATCGCTTGATCTGGATGACATTTACGGGCACGTAAATGATACGTTGATAATATCAACAACCGATTTCAAGTCTTGTTTGTAACGTAACCAGCAGTGATATTGGACAAACATAATACGCGTTTGCTATAAGGTAATGTACTTTATTAAACTACACCGGTGCAGTTACTCTAGGCATTCGTCATAATTACATAATCATATGACCTATTATTCCTTTAAGACGACATTTCAATAGCGGTGTTTTTTCGGACTCCACGCTCGCCCTACGCTCTGCATAGTCGGATGCGCTCAGGTTCCTGTATCAACAATTAATGTTTATCAGCGGGGTTGGGCGTGCGCATTACTGCGCGGGGGATCGCAGCTGAGGAGGAGCGGTGGAGGCTGGCATCGCTCAGCATCCCGCAGGCGGCATCACAACTTCTGCAGGCGACTGGAGAGAACGTGTCACGACGTAAGAGGGAGTGTGTCCATCGCATACGCTGTTCGCACCGCGGTGGATTTACATCCTTTGTTTACAAACGGAAATTCGCAGTTCTGCGCATGCGCCCGCTAGTCAATCAATACTTAGTCTGCTTCGTAAACAAAGAAGCAACACACGCAGACACACAGTAATTAATAATCTTTAATTAACGTCGTTGGTGCTATTATGTCGTGGCACGCTTTTCATATCGTGATTCAAACCGCGCGGTTTCATGAAACGATAGCGGGCTGTTTCGGATGGCGACGTCGGCATCATTAGGCTAGTTGAAAAGAATACCTTGCAGTCCGTGTTTTTCTATGATACATCAACACTTTCGCGGCGCTTCTCAAAGGCACGCACACGCGCACTGTACACGCGCTTGTGAAGAGAATGCGCGCAGGTACGGGCGGACTGCTTTCTATCGGCATTCTGCTAAAATACGGATGCTAATACGTTTGAGTGTAGTTTACACAAGTAACATACTTTGACCCCACTCAACTGATTTCGCACTATAACCCGTGCGCACGCCGCGCACGGCGCACGACGAGGTACGCACGCACGCGCGCACTGGCCGCAAACGTACGAATGCACGCGCGACGCACGCACACACGCACGCGTACGGGCGTCGAATGCGCTTATACTGACGGTTGTTGTGGCATTTCATTACGGTAAGTTAAGGCATGACGCAGTTGAACTAACACAGGTTCACAAACGACACACACACACAAACGCACACACACGCACAACACACACACGCATGCAGCACCACACACGCACGCACACACATAACATACATACCAGCGTCATACTGCCAACCTGCACCAGCTTTATTTAACTATCTAATACCGCTCTCATGCAAACATCAACCATTATACGACTCCTGCTCATAACACCAGCACTGCAGCGCACACCGTCGCTCTGCATTAGAACGCAAAACGCGGCGCCGAATTAATGCTCACTTTTAACGCTTTTAATCAGATAGCTGAGAAGACGTATGCGGCAGGCACTACGTGTAAACACGCTGCCATCATACGTCATGCGTCATGCGTGTACGTCAACAGCAGAAAGACAGCGTGATGACGCGCGTCGACGTGCGAGCGAACACTTTGCGGAGTCAATGTCTGCTGGTTATATAAAGAAGCTGAGGTGACGCAAACCAACACCCGAGAGAGTGATGGACAGACTTCGTACTTTTCCCACCTTTTAAACTCGTAATAACACCATACGTGCGTCGTGTATTGCACCCTAGTTACGATTCAGAGCTGTATATTGCTACCTTCCTCGAGTGGAATCATTCCAGATATCTCAAACCAAAACCCCATACCGAAGAACAGCAAGCGTGTACAAAAACAGTAGAAATAGTTCCACTTTCTCATAGTCACGCATGTTGTCTCTGCGCTGGTTGTATGAACGATGTGACCAACATTTGGAGCCACGATGCACGCACATATTGCTCTCTCTCTTTCTCTCCTCTCTTCTCTCTCTCTCTCTCTCTCTCCTCTCTTCTCTCTCTCTCCTCTCTCTCACATACACGGCCGTTTCATTACGACATCTTGCACTCGCATACCCTAGACACGTATACTGTCACGCGTTAATGTTGGTGAACAATTCTATCAATCAACCTAATCCCACTCCATAATGCACCGCTTATCAACCGTAAACGGCAAATGTACATTACGCTTAAAGCATTAATTAATTCATTTTCGGCTAACAGCGACTGACAGGCACTAGGCGGAAACACAGATTAATGCGTAACGAACATTTAGTGGTTTCGATCCTCTATCGGACGTCAATACCGCGCGCACTGCAACACATAAAACGCAAACCGTGAAACGTAAAACGCAAGTAACGTGAAAACGCAGCGTAATGCGCAAGCGTAAACGTAAACCGTAAAACGTATACAACGTAACGTAACGTGAAAACTTTAAATGTAAAAACGCAACGTGTTGTGAAAGCGTAAACATGAAATGCAAAACGTTCGAGACTTTAGCCGAACCCCGATTTAAACAAAACCAAAAATACGTTTTTCGGTAGTTAGCACAAAACGATACACGCTCCACACCGGTGGTCGAAACTCACGAATGCGAAACCCAAACCAGATTACGGCTGACTCTCTAGACCACGCGGGGGAATAATATAAATAATTCTACAGCCAAGCCGCGAGTGTTTACGGCAAAAATAACAAAAAAACTTCGCTCTCATCCGACCTAGACTGACCCAAAAAAAGCCCCCGCGAATAAGCCCGTAAGCAACTCGGCGACCTGTGGAGTCAGTCTATTCGATTCTTCGATTTTGTCAACCGATTGTCAAATTGCGGCGGATTTTTCGTGGGTGAAATAATCGGTGGCACCCTAGCGAAGATGTGATATGTGATGGGCGAGACAGACACGCGGGCGATATACTGAGCTCTAATCAGCTGCTATTAACGCACAAAGAGACTTGTTGTTAATGAACAACGGCATCATCGACGCTGAGTCATCGCAGTCATCCTAATCACTGCGTGGTGACACATCTTCAAAAACCTCCCCGTTACATGCGGCCTGCCTGCTCGGGCACTCGCTTTAAACAGGGTGCGTGATACACCGCCGCCGTGGTGTACTGGGTTTGGGACTATCTGCGACCACACACATATGTGCGGCACGCACGCACACACGCACGTACACAGGCATACACGCACGCACGTACGCACGCACGCACGCACGCACGCACACACGCACACACGTTCGCACGCAGGCACACACGCTCGCACGCACACACACACGCGCACACACACACACGCAGGCACACACACACGCAGGCACACACGCTCGCACGCACGCACACACGCGCGCACACACGTTTGCACGGACGCACACACGCGCGCACACACACGCAGGCACACACGCTCGCACGCTAACACACACGCATGCACGCACGCACGCACACACGTTCGCACGCACGCACGCACACACGCACACACACGCACACGAAAACAGTTCTCAACACAAAACACATTCATATACACTTTCATAAAACACGTGAAAAGACATCACTCGTGCAAGCTAAGGCTCGTGACTACCGTACACGACATTTAACATGAAATGAATTCGTAAATGTTTCGTTCTGAAACACGCATTAACGAATTATTGAACAACGTTTTTTTTTACGCAGGTTATTCAGTCAAATTGCTAGCAAGTTTAAAAACGAGCCCGTTTTTTTCGTAATCTGGCCCGTTTACAAGAAAGATATTCTTAACATTAGGCTTAACAATAACATTTTCTCGTAGACCATTGATAGAAATGTAAAAAGAATTTACTAGGATTTTCCATTATCTTAACTCTACAATGTTTCCGCAAACGGTCTCAGAGAAAAGTTTCGTGTCAAGACTAATCTTAAAAATAGATTTCTTTTTCGGGCCCTGGCTTGTTTAATGAGGGCAGTGATTCGCGCCGACTGACTTTTACTTCCACTGACTCTCGATCTGCAGCAGCGAATCCGGCGCCACTCGCCGGGGAATCGCCGCGTGGGAGATTCTGTGCATAGCTCTTCCCGGAGGCGCACATGCAGTTACTACACCGCTAACATCCTAACATCGCGGGTACTCGGCTGTATTTTCACCGGCTGGTTACCGTCCCTCACTATTAGATTAACTGTCAATGCGAAAGTATGTAACGCAAGGTCGGTGAGGTCGAGGTCAAAGAAAGGAGTTCCTCGCGGAAAGTAAAAAAGTCGCTTTGCCTACGTCGCGGTAGTCCTACATTTAGATTGATACCGTTGATTAGCAGAAGGAAATGGTGCGAAGCGCATAGTAAAGTTTAACGTACTCCCTCCCCCCACTCGGCCCTCTCGCTCTCTTTATTGCTCTCGTTCTCCCACTCCTCTTGCTTTCTTCCTCTCTCTCTCTCTCTCTCTCTCTCTCTCTCTTTCTCTTCCTCCCCCTACTCTCTCTCGCTCTCGCGCGCTCTCTCTCCCTCTCTCTCTCTCTCTCTCTCTCTCTCTCTCTCTCTCTCTTTCTCTCTCTCTCTATATATATATAGTTGGGGAGCAGCGTTAGATGCGCAAACACAATATAAAACACACTAATTATGATAATTTTAGAGTCGATGTCCGCGGAGAATGCTAAAATATATAAATAACACGTTATATATCTGCCGAGGGGACTCCGACTGCAGCTGCAGCCGCCAGATAAGCTACAATAATGCATCAGTATTCGTTCACGAACATGCAGGAAAGTGCCGCCCTGGGAAAGGCGTCCAGAAATTAACGACCGAGACAAAACAATGCGCCTTGTGAGAAGAACACAATCAGTTTGAGAAGCAAACTGCATTATGGCTGCCAGGCTAAACATGCGCATGCCAACATGCGTGAGCTGGCTTCTTCATTGGACTCGCAATCGGTCGCTCCATCATTGCTACTGTTGCTACTGCTATGCAGCGTCCACCACCAACCACGCCGGCCTGGAATCACTTGAATATTCCCTCCAATCGAAAAAAATGACTTATACGCGGCGTCTTACACTGGCTTTGTGAAATACTATAGGAGATTCCGCATATTCCCATATGCATCTGATTTCGCAGTAAAAAAAGCTCAGCGCGGCAGATTGGCATCGAGTTAGCCGACTAGATGTGACCTTCGTTTACGTTGTCACGTCTAAGGCCACCATTACTGCTCGCTCCTTAAAAGACTTCTGTCGACTGCTGTTGGAAGGGGGGGTACGCTTGCACACGCGGGCAAGTTTACTGTTGACATTCAGGGGATGCGCTATATCACTTCGACAAAAAACAGCGCATTTTTAACTTAGTGCAACAAACTTCTACATAAGAGCGCACAACTTACAAAGAATCCACAAAAGGATAAATGCGATCTACAGAGTATAGGGCATAGTGTAGCGGCCCAAATGGTCATTAAATTTCACTCTCGTCCAATTACTCGAGTCTGGTGCAATGATTATCAGTAAATCTTGTTGTTTTTCTCCGATAGCCCGGGATGTGATGGCTGGGGGATATAATATGGCTAGCTGGACCACCATAGTATAGACAGGCTGCAACTTGTCTCATTATTTTTATTTCTCATTTCTTCTAGTTATTATCTATCTATTCAGATTGATTAGAATCACAAGCGTCGTTTGTTTACCAGTCTTCGCCTGCTGGAAGCCTACGTACGAACAGTATCTCCGTCAATTGTTGATAAATTGAAAATAATAAGATTCTTGCCTTTATTCTGGCTTTTACATTCACGTAGAAATGAAAAGACAGAATTTGTTGTCGTTAAATACTATAATGACGGCAAATAATTCTCAGTGGTGATTAAATTTATTATGAAAAATACACACACTGAATTGGGCTCTTATATATGTATGGGCTCTTATTAATGTAGAGTAAAAACATACGCGTTCACCGAACGCATACAGGACACAACAGCGTAAAATAAAGCCATGATTTCATTAGCACTGCACTAGCCCGTTTCTTAACATAAATATTCAGATATCTGCCCATGTAGCGCTGAAATTAATTCATCGGCTTGTCCCTATACGAGAATTAACTCTGACGGGGATGCTTCTCAAATAACATTTCTACGTTGTTTTCTTCGTGCGCACGAGTCGGTGCAATGCGAATTCAAAGAGTAATCAAATCCGACATGAAAATTAAATCTTCAAATGCGTGCGCAGTTTGCTGCAAGCACGACCAGTCTGTACTCGGTACGTTACATCGCATCATCTGTTCGATCTCGTCTAAGATGTGTATCGCACTTTGGCACGCAAACCGCTTACGGTGTTACCGCAGACGGCTCGTAATTACTATGGATTATGAAGACGCACGTTAAACACTGCGATTCTCTTCCCACTCTGATTCCCTTTGTTGGCGCGCGGAAACCCCAGGTTTAAGGGTATATGCGCGTCGGAGAGAGTAGTAATCGAGTTCAGGCACGTCTCCCGGGCTGCTCCACGGAATTGGTCGGCTCATCTCCTGCACATATACCGCATCGAAAATCGAGTTTTTCGGAGCTGCGTCTCTGCCCCCACACCCAACCAACCACCAACACCCCACCCTTCTCCTCGGGACACATGCCTACACTAGATTTCTAGAAACCCGTCGACGTATAATGCGCCTGCAGCTAGGTAAATAAGTCTTACGTGTCAGCGATCAACAGCACCCGCCCGACGTTACACTAGTCTGCGAGAATGCACATGTGCGATTTTAAACAGGGTGCCACCCGGACAGACGAAGCCCGACCCACATGCACGTGGGCATCACAGCCGGGAGCCGGTGTCCTAATAATGCGAAAGAGTCAACGCGAGCGATGTACATCAACGGCGTTTGATCGCGATACCGGCAAAACCTCTATGGCGTGGTCAGTAACCCCTTTACGTGCATTTCTCTTCCCTCTTAAGATTTCTCCTCGATCGTGTGAGATCGAGTGGGAGCGGCGTGCCAACGGCCATATGCAAGAGATTACCGGCCGACGCGAGAGAGGAGGAGAGTGAAAAAAATCAGTCTAATGAGCCAGAAAGTGTTCCGTAGCCGCTGCGTCTCCCTAACCCGCGCGCGGAGAGAGAACGACGATTTAATTGAGAAAAGCTGCTTTTCGCTCGCCGCTTCTCCCCGCGCGCCACCCTGCCTCTCCACTCGCACCTCGTATATCTGTCCATCCCCCGCTGCATCCATTTACAACATGGCGACAGTTCGCCAAACGAAGCCATAAACAGTTGCACGTGCGCGCGGGCCGTGCCTTTTTGAACCCTTTGACAGATGCTGGTCCGACTTAGCGAAGCCCCCGCAAATAAGTGCCCTGGATGTGTCGCTGGTGACGCTACCCATGGCCCAGCCCGGCCGACGTGCTCACGTGAGCTCCCTAAGTCGATAACGCAGGCGTCCATAAAAAATGCAGAGGAATGCTAAAGCACAGATCTCGCTAATAGAGATCGACTTTCGCGGCCGAATTTCTGCTAACAAATGGGTGCCAATATAACACTCGACGACGTTCTAATGAAGCTGGATGAAGCAGAGAGCCGGGCTTCCCGAAAAACTGAAGTGACTGCGCGTGAAAAAAGTGCGAGGGGAGCAAGTGTTTTGCGCAAGTGAAGTATGCCATCACGAACACTGCCGCCTAGACAGGGAACAGCCACCACAAGAACACGTATCCCCCCGGGGGAGGCTATAACAAATCCACTGACGGAATCATAGCCGACCACCTTCTACTGACACATCCACCTACGGGAACAGAGCACCCCCTTAATGACACATCCATTCACAAGTTATAGGAAATAAGGAATAACAATGACACGACCAATCATAATAACGCTTCCACCCATAAAACGTATCCAGCAAATACAACTCACACAGATAAAGCCACATGACACACCCGCCCACCAGTCAGCCACACGAACAATGCCACATACTCAAAAATACCCACCCAAACAAATATACCCCCCGTAGAAACATATCCACCCAGACAAACGCATCAACCCGCACAAACGCATCAACCCACACAAACGCATACACCCACACAAACACATCCACCCACACAAATACATCCACCCACACAAACGCATACACCCACACAAACACATCCACTCACACAAATACATCCACCCACACAAACGCATCCACCCGCACAAACGCATACATCCACACAAACACATCCACCCACACAGAGCATCAACGAGTGACGCCAATTTCACAGCCCGTAGCTCCCTCTTGCGTCAACAACGTGCAACCGCACGACACATGCCTTCAACCGCCGCTCTGGGCGCACCCGCGCCCTCTATCACAACACACAACACATGACCATCTCCCACCAACCCACCCGCACAGTCACACCTCGAGCGACGATCAGTAGCGTGAGTCTGTGAGACTCGGCGCACAAGATGACTCGCCCGTAATGGCTTCAATCAAGCGATCGCCCACGCGCGCTTCTGCTCTCATTAGGGGAAGCAGAGACGTCGGCGTAACGCCAGCGCCGCCGACCGCGGCCGCAATCAAATGCCGACAATCAGATCCGCGTGCTGCTCGTCGGCTCCCTCTCAATCCTTGCACAATTTACGCGCGAGGGTAAACTGAACGCGATCGACTCCGGCATCGACAACTTGTCAAACAAAGAGAGAGAGAGAGAGCGCGCGCGCGCGAGAGAGAGAGAGAGAGAGAGAGAGAGAGAGAGAGAGAGAGAGAGAGAGAGAGAGAGAGAGAGAGAGAGAGAGAGAGAGAGAGAGAGAGAGAGAGAGAGAGAGAGAGAGAGAGAGAGAGAG
>NW_014577123.1:26205-28705 GCF_000485595.1 Priapulus caudatus | reverse complement strand
AGACGGACGAACGGACGAACAGATACATAGAAAGATCAATAAATAGGTTGATACATCGGTGAAGGGTGAATAAATGGACTTGTGTACGGATAATTCAGTATATGTATATAGATGGGTAGGTGGCCATCGGATAGATGAGTAAGTGGATAGGCGAATAATAGATAGATCGATGGATAGAGCGATGAACATATCTTCCACCCACAAGCTTGATAGCAAAATTACGTAAATTGCGTGAATATACTATAACACTGTAAATCTTAAGACACGCAGTCAGTGTCGTCTTCTTACTGACCGAACCTGACGCAACTATAAATAATGAAGTAGAGGTCTCGATTTCTTCAGTTGCTTTTATACAAAAGAAATGCTCTAGGGGGACAGAAAAAAAACAGCACTAATATGAAGCGAGACTTGTAAAAGGATATCGGCAAGGGGGTATCCGCGACTGTAATATATCTTACGGGATCTGCTTTCGCAGGCGGGAAGCTTTTACGCTGTTTATATATCGTAGCTCTTTGCGCTTCCACGGGTGCTGTAATTTCTCAGTCGAGTTCCGGCTGGTGTTGACAGGGAAAGGCTGGGGCAGCTAGGGCTGTATCACGGGCACCTCGTGGTAGCTGCTGGGGCAACATCACCCGCGCCATCATGTTTCAGATATGACAGTTTCACAAGTGTCGCAGCGATTCAAGTCGGACAATGTCATGAATGCCACCATGGCTCAGGTCTGGCAATGTCACCAGTGTCACCATACCCCAATATGGCAATGTCAGAGCGCCACCATTGGGCAACTCGGAAGGTATCACATACGCCACCAGCGGGCAGCTATCGCAGCGCTAGTGGCGCCACCGCGCGTGATGCAGTTCAATTAGTTTGCCACTGCTAACGCTAATTACTCCGCCAGCATCCAGCGTTTCATATATTCACTAACTGTTCGCTACACTGTCGAAAGCCTTCGCACAATGCGTACAGTCGCTCAATATAATGGGCGACACTGTACGAAAGCTATGTGGTCTTTGTACGCGCGATACAAACATAGGAATATAATAAAGACACACATATAGACAGTCTATCCATATTATTTCTATGAATACAATAGTCTCTTTGCGGCTCTGAACCCAACATTTCGTGATTATCTAACAATAAATGATAGCATTGACAGTGCATATAAAGCAGCAGCAGTGAGTTCAACCAACGCTGTCAGTAACGCTGTGTAGTGGCTGGGCTCAACGCGGACAGCTGTTTGATAAAAGCGTCCAGCAGTGATCACACATCGGCGGGCGGGGAACCGGGATGGAGAGCGGGGAACAGGGATGGAAGGTGGGGAACAGGGAAGGAGGGCAGGGAACAAGGATGGAGGGCAGGGAACAGGGATGACGGGGGGAACAGGGATGACGGAGGGAACAGGGATGGCGAACGGGGAACAGGGATGGAGGGCAGGGAACAGGGATGACAGGCGGGGAATAGGGATGGCGGGCGGGAAATAGGGATGACGGGCGGGAAACAGGGATGGCGGGCGGGGAACAGGGATGGCGGGCGGAGAACAGGGATGGAGGGCAGGAAACAAGGATGGAGGGCAGGGAACAGGGATGACGGGGGGAACAGGGATGGCGAACGGGGAACAGGGATGGAGGGCAGGGAACAGGAATGACAGGCGGGGAATAGGGTTGGCGGGCGGGGAACAAGGATGACGGGCGGGAAACAGGGATGACGGGCGGGAAACAGGGATGGCGGGCGGGGAACAAGGATGACGGGCGGGAAACAGGGATGACGGGCGGGAAACAGGGATGGCGGGCGGGGAACAGGGATGACGGGCGGGGAACAGGGATGACGGGCGGGGAACAGGGATAGGCGACGGGGAAGCAGGAAATGCACAGGGCGAAGGCGGGAACAGGGATGACGGCAGGGAACAGGGATGACGGGCAGGGAACAGGGATGAAACGGGCGGGTAATCAGGGATGACGGGCGGGAACAGGGATGCGGCGGGGATAGGGATGAGGCGGGGAACAGGGATGGATCGGGCGGGAACAGGGATGACGAGGCGGGAAACACGAGGTGACGGGGCGGGAACAGGATGGCGGGGGGCGGGACAGGGATGGCGGCGGCGAAGCAGGGCATGGCGGGCGCGCGAACAGGGATGCGGCGGGGAGACAGGGTATGACGGGCGGGGAAGCAGGGCATGTCGGGCGGGGAATCCGCTGCACCCCGGAGCTGCCTGCGCACGCGTATGCACGTCATTGGCAGTTTTTGCCACGGCAGCGAGGTGTCAGCAGCTGTCAGGCGGTTGCCCGTGTAGCCAGTGCTAATACATGCCCCCCCCTATTACATATCACGCCCCTCTTTACATTGCCACATGGACAATGTAAGCGAGCGTTAATGAGTAATGCCACAGGACTTGACTCATTCATCGCCCGCGCGAATGTAAAACGGTGTGTTGGTCACAGGAGGGATGTACCTAGTCGGTTTAGTCTGATAGAAATCATGATATATATATATTATAAGTATA
>NW_014577123.1:19585-26095 GCF_000485595.1 Priapulus caudatus | reverse complement strand
ACGCCAAACATTGCACCTATTCATGGAATGACAGCGATAGAAATGAAACAACGTCGCATTCTATTAGTCTTGTCCTCTAAATGCGCCACGTCGTAATTTCAATCATGTACGCTTTTGAACGACAAGCTGCACGACTATGTACAACCACGTAGTGTCGGTTATGGTACACAGAGGCGCGTCCTCTGTGCTACGTGTCGATAGGTAAAGCGCTCAGCAGTAATGGAGAGTTTGTTTATATTGACCCGCCCGGCGCATGCGTGCGTGCGTGCGTGCGTGCGTGCGTGCGTGCGCCCGCTGCCACTCGGGCGCTAAATGCGAACGCGAATAATTGGACGATATAAACGTTTTTCGACTCATTTAATTCGGTTTATATTGACGCGCGCGTGCGACATGTGAACGACCCTAACTGCGGTGTAACTGCTGGCTGCTGCTGCTGCCTGCTGCTGCTGCTGCTGCTGCTGCGTGTTGCTGCTGCTGCTGCTGCTGCTGCTACTGCTACTGCTGCTGCTGCTGCTACTGCTACTGCTGCTGCTATTACTGCTGCTGCTGCTCACTGCTGCTTCTGCTGCTGTTGCTGCTGCTGCTGCTACTGCTACTGCTGCTGCTTCTACTGTTGATGCTGCTGCCGTTGCTGCTTCTGCTGCTGTTGCTGCTGCTGCTGCTACTGCTACTGCTGCTGCTTCTACTGTTGATGCTGCTGCCGTTGCTGCTTCTGCTGCTGTTGCTGCTGCTGCTGCTACTGCTGCTGCTGCTGCTGCTACTCCTACTGCTATTGCTGCTGCTGCTGCTGCTGCTGCTGCTGATGCTGTCGTTGCTGTTGCTGTTGCTGTTGCTGCTGCTGATGCTGTCGCGGCTGCTGTTGCTGTTGCTGCTGTTGCTGCTGTTGTTGTTGCTGCTGCTGCTGCTACTGCTACTGCTACTGCTGATAATGATGCTGTCGCTGATATTGCTGCTGCTGTTGCTGCTGTTGCTGCTGTTGTTGTTGCTGCTGCTGCTGCTGCTACTGCTACTGTTGATAATGATGCTGTCGCTGATGTTGCTGCTGCTGTTGCTGCTGCTGCCCTCCACTCACAGAACTCGTTATTGTTCTCGTATCCAGTTCCGAAGCCTGCATATTGATCTAGAGATACGCGAAGCATTGCCTATTAAACTTATAATCTCTGAATTATAGTCGGTATAACAGCCACGGCTGCGCTGAAACTGGACACATTGGGCTCTGATCCTATATGACAGAGACCAACGGGCAATTGATCAAACGAACCCAAATGTATTGCCGGTTAAGCCTCGCTCATCGACACGTACGCCTCGGGAGATTGCGACGAAACAGTGGCGCGGTTAGATAAACATGGCTGCATTTGCTTTTCATTTTCCTCTCGCATGAAACCCGCGTGAAATTTCACAAAGGACGTCATGCTCTTCCCCCTTCTCGCCAGACACACCACAAGAGCCGCTCATTGGGTGCCATCCCATTGTTGTTTTTATTGACTCCCGCCTCGCTCCGGCGCCATATTTCCATGGTAACTGCTCATCGGTTACGTTGTTTGATGTCCGCAGGCTTGCATTAACCGTCACGTCGGCTCTGTGGCGTAATTAAGCGATATTTATGAATTTCTGTAAATCCCCCGAACACGGAGCGTATGCAAATCATGAGAAATGATGAGTCCCCTGTAGTTAACATGCGGAAAAAACTACATCCAGGCATTACAAACTAAATTATTTAACTGCATACTCGGATCGAATAATAACGAGTTAGAATTCTCATGATCTGTACGCGGATGTTTTATTCGATACGCGACGTTATCAATTCAGGTCCGTGTTTCCACTTCGCTAACACTGCCCACGCGCGTACGTACATGGCTCGAATAACCAGACGTGCAGCTGTCGCTAGTTCACGTGCATATATCATATCAAATTTGTGTCTCATATTTATGTAAGCAGAATAATTGCCGACGAATAATTCATTTTTCGAAATTCTATCCACGCAGCCTGACGCGATTTTAATAGATTATCTAACGATATTATTTAATACAAAGGAAATATACAATAAATGCTGTCATATACCTCCGAATATATTTACATAAAACTACGACATACGGCGACGGTAACGTGCTTAATCGACCAACACAAACCCCGCGTACAATGTAGCTGCTTACAGAAAGCGCTGCGTATTCAGATAATGCAGTGCAAACAAAAGACTGCCGATACATCTCTGTGCTGGCAACGTATGCACTCACGCAGGCACGGCTGACAGCTCTATATCAATCTTACCATAATTAAAAGTCTCGCATAAACTTTGAAATATATATTGAAAACTGTGACACGCGGTCTAAGCAAATACTTTGAACGGCGTGACGTATATGTGCTCAGCACTGCACATACCGTGGACAGTCGACTCACATAGCGTGCTGTCGCATTCAGAGTCCCATCCCGTGACTTGCTATTCTGATTTTTTCACGTCTCCATCTAGTTTCTGCTAACCTGGTCCGTTTCCACATTCCAGATCCTTTAGCGTAGTTTATCACACTCTCTATCCCGTTTCTGCCTCCTTGGTTTGCTCTCTATCCTGTTTCTGCTTTTATGGTCCGCTCCCCATCCCGTCTTTGCTTCGTTGGTCCGCTCTCTATCCAGTTTCTGCTTCCATGGTCCGCTCATACCGTTTCTGCTTCGTTGGTCCGCTGCCCATCCCGTTTCTGCTAGCCCGATGCATCCGTATGCCGTGTTTCGTACAATGATCTAACTCCCATCATTTGTGTTCGCTAGTCTGTGTTAGTGTGTTTGCTAGTCTGATTCACCCACCCCGTCGACTCTCTCTACTGTAACGCCTCTACTGTAACGTTTCATCCACCATCCTGTCTCCTATCCCTATGCAACTCTACAGCCGACACTACTGCAGCTAAAAACAATCACGCCTCAAAAAACTCCGTGAAAAAAAAAACACAAGTGGCTACGATTTCGTTAATTACCAGCAGCGAGCGCTGCTTCACTGGCAGCTCGCGAGGTTGTGTGTTATATATAGGGACTGCATGGCCATCCCTCCACAGTGGCTTTCCACTCCTCTCGCCTTCCCGCGACCCTCTCGTTTTATCAAGCGCCGCTCGACTCCGGAAAGCAAACAACCAGCTTTTCATCATTCAACTGAGATCATATGAATAATAGGTAGAGAGAGAGAGGGAGGGGGAAGAGGGGAGATTGAGAAAGAAATGGAGAGAGGGGGAGAGAAAGGAAAGAGAGGAAGAAAGAACACGGGGAAGAAGGGAGAGAGAAAGAAAGAGAGAGGGGGAGAGGAGGGAAAGAGAGCCAAAACAGAGAGAGAGATAGCGAAAGAGAGAGAGAGAGAGAGAGAGAGAGAGAGAGAGAGAGAGAGAGAGGGGGGAGAAGAGAGAGAAGAGAGAGGAGAGAGAGAGAGAGAGAGAGAGAGAGGGCGAACCCGAGAGAGTGGGCTGATTGTGAAAATAACGCGCTGCGGGGAGAAACCAGCGTTATTGACAACGCGTGAGCACCGTCATCGGCTTCTCTCCCCCCCTCTCTCTCTTTCTTTCTCTCTCGCTGTCTGTGGCCTTTCTCTCTCCCTGCCTCTGGAGGGCGTCAGCTAATCGCCTCAATAAAGCTTAGACTTTCAAATAATTGAACCGATTCATTAATTAACGCGAGCTTAAGCGCGCGCCCTTCTTTTTAATCTACACCCGGCACGAATGTCGGCCGTTATAATGTCGAACGCCTCCCGCGAACGACAGTCTTGACGGCGGAAAACAATTAGCACTGACCACGGCTGCTGCTTAAATTGACCGTCTCGCCTCCGACTGGCTCGCGAACTGTCGCTGAGGGGTTTTTCCTCGCGGTCTGTAACGCGGCGGTCGCTCGTCTTTAGAGTTAACGTCCGCATCGCTCACCGCCTCTCTTTTCTCGCTTACTCTCCCTCGCTTCTCTACGTCTACATTTCTCTCTCTCTGTCTCTCTTTCTCTATCTATGTATCTATCTATCGATTTCGCATCCGACATCCATTCATGCGTCCGTCCGGCGTCCGTCCGTCCGTCCGTCCGTCCGTCTGTCCGTCCGTCCGTCCGTCCATCCATCCATACATCCATCCATTTGCGTGGCGCTAGCGCGCGTGCGCGTGTGTCGTTGTGTGTGTGTGTGTGTGTGTGTGTGTGTGTGTGTGCGTGTGTGTGCGTGTGTTTGCGTGTGTTTGCGTGTGTTTGTATGCGTAGCTCGGATATAATTAGTAGATAGTCGCTACGAATGCTGTCTCGATCGCGGAGATATTGATGAAGTGACGTTTCGCAGCGGTAATTCACGTGGCCGCGTAGACGGTGTGCACGCAGGCGCCGAACATATCGTGCAGTAGCGTTACGCGGGCAACGACAACTCGTTGCGTGTATAGGCACGACGTGATGACGACAACAGACTGAATGCATCGCTGACGACGAGCGAATCTGCATCGCGTCGACGGATGCTGCTTCGAGTGAGCGCATCATTGTCGAAGCCTCCAATGTGAGAGTGCGCTTTTCTATAGCCATTCGATGACATCGTCAAACACGCATTCCGAACTAAGACGCCCCGGAGGATGACGCGACGGGGTTCCTTTTCCAGATTTTTTTCTGCTCCCGTCTTTTTTCATCAGCAAAACGTCTATTAAGCATGCAATTAAAATGCGGGTCTAATAAATGTGAAAGTCAGTCACAATAACGCGCACACAACACGTTATTATCTGCTGGCATTATCTAATCTTAATTACAACATTGCATAATGAACGCTAAACATTCGCTATCTCTGCGCACGATCTCTTCATCTTTATACAAATAAATACCAGAATAAGAATACGTGATTCATTGTCGATTTTTATAAAGCGACTCCCGGGTGCTAACAAAAGGCATGGCCGACTATTAGCAATAATGATACTATTTCGAAAAATATGATTAGCTATTTTAGAAAATAATTAGCGAAAATAACCATTATATACGTCGTCAAAGGTTAAAACGAGGGGACATGGTCGGTCCTTCGTTTTGCGGTTAGCGGATGCTGGCTGTATGAATGCGTATAGAAATGTAGAATGCCTGTAGAAATGTCGATATGATGAATGCGTCATGACATATCGTCGTACTACCAATAACCACCAATAATGTTGCAGTAGTAACGATTCTACTGAAATGCATATCTTTGCAATCTCGGCCGAATGGTATGAGTGCCAGCTCCCAGGTGAAACACCCGAATACTCGTTATTACTATAGCGTCTTACGACACACTAGTATCGCGTACGCTCGGGATCGTACCATATAAACATACCGCGACATCGCCACACTTAACTTCCGCATTTTATAGTATTGAACCAATGCAGTTATCGCGTAGGATTCGCCTTCGCAGTACTTCATGGGCAACATCCTATATTTATGGACAGTATGTCATAAAAAGATCGGGAGGTCGAGACTGGCGCACGGACAAAGTTTTTTTTATTCTCGACAGCCCTAATCCTGCTTCCACTTTCTCTGAGATTCGGATTTGAAACCGACGTTTTTAACTCACACGTAATGTCAATTCTTTCGTTCAATCTAGAACCTAATCGCCCGCCCTAAGCACGTAGTTCAAGAGATTACAACAGCGCGTACTGCCTACTTAGCTATCTCACTGACCATGGGCTGGTCACTTTCATCAGGGTTGGGCGTTTAGGAATGTAAAAGGATTATTCCTCGGTTGTTTTTCCTTAGACTGTTTTTCCCGTGGCACGACGACACTGATACTTAATGCAAGCGCCTTAAAGTCGGCAAAAAAAGCCAAGGACCAGCAGCTACGTATAGCTATCACTGATGCTGCGAGGCTATATAACAGCAAAATGAATCAGACCCCCCCCCACCCACTCACACACACACACTGTCTCACCACATTTCGCATGGAAACCGACACACTATCGCTGTCTATGCTTTGCGAGTATACATAAGACCAGAAGACGCGTAGTTGACAAATAACAAATAGCAGCCGAAAGAAAAAAAAGTGTCGCCGAGTGTTGAAAAGTTCCATATACGTTATCACGCGCGCATGAAATACGGCGGTTAATTACATTGGCAGCTGCTGAAAGAACTGTATGGACATCCCCTTCTACGGCATTGAGTACAGTTACAACGCCACACCGTAAGTCAAAATAATTCTATGCGGGATTAGAAAGGTGTTAGTAACTCTGCACAACGGCATATACAAGCGAGATATGCTTTCCAGCAGCATGAATCACACTGCGTGTAATTAACTGTACTGCCACGCGAGGCACATTGATTCATTAGAGCTGACGATCGTGTGATGACATCTTGTCTCCACATTTCTTTGTTTTGTTGAAAAAAACAACTATAAATTATTGGTAATAATCCGCTACTCGCGTGCCAACAACAAAAACGAAGAAGCCGTGTACAGCTCTTGGGATTTATAAATACTCATTATATATTATACTCTAGGGGCTGGGCCTGAGTTGTATGCATTTATATGTATAGGGGAAAAACCATTTTTATATGGTAGTATAGGTCCTA
>NW_014577123.1:0-19575 GCF_000485595.1 Priapulus caudatus | reverse complement strand
GCGTGGTAGGTACTGCAGTTCAATGAGGCTGCCACACAGTCGGCAGATTCTGCTTAGTATGAGCAGATCGGAAACCATATTATGTTACATAGACTTGAGTGTTACATCCGTGAGAGTTCAGAAATTTTCACCGATTTTACTGCATTACTCGTAGCTATCAAATGCACGCTTTTTTATATAGGCTGTGTGTATGCAGGATTTTGTCGACTGTGTCTGTAGTGTACGTATATGGATAAGTTACTTTGACATTCACACACAACGTAGCCAAGCACGCATATCTCGAGAAAATTTACGTGCATTTGGGAATCGAACCCGCTCGAGATTGTGCGGGACCACAACGTGCAAGCTGTGCACCTCACGTATTTATTGAATCTCGTTGAAATTGACTACTAAATTATGCCGAGATCTGTTTATACTCTCAAGGACTTTCGAGAACCACAAAGCCTAGATGCCCACGAATCGCACTGTTCCTGCGGTTGGGTGTATCAGTTACACCTATCATGTGAACAGTGGAGCAGTCCCATCTACTGTTATCGAGCACGTGTTATGCACTACCAGGTCTCTTGATTATACCATCTCTTCTATCCGTGCATGGCGTCACGATGACAGAGATCATGGACAGGCATATGTCAGCACATCTGTAATTGTAAAGCCGGGCTGGGAATTCTGTTCACATTTGCCTCGGTGCTAATTTTATGTAGAGTATGCTACACAGTGCAAGAGAAAATCCACCACCCCCCACTCAAACAGCTGCCTACTGAGATGCCGCGTATATGTATCATACGCGTAAGTTAGCGCGGGCGCCGTTGCGTGCGACTGTACCCTGGGTGTGTTGGCAGGGATTTGACCGGATTTACAGGTAATTATCGGCAATTCTAGCGACAAGAGATGTAGAAACATTAGACATGGTAGTAAATACATTTCGTGTTTATATCAGCATTGCTTTTTCATTGGAAAATGCCTCAAGGTCTGTGGTCCGCCTGGTTTCCTTGTCACTTTATACCTTGCTGGTGTTGATCACGCTAGCCAGCCAAAAAGATGTGTCGGCCTTCTGATTACCGATTGCTTGCAGTTGAACAACACGCCAGGAGAGCGGCGTGTGATGCAATTATCTTAATAGGGCGAATATAAATGAGCAGAGTGCGTTGCTCAATGTACTTGTTATATGCCTGAACTGGTTTCTGGTATCGCGCCATGGGCCGGCGGGCGATATGCATTGTGGGCTGTAATATGAAAATCCGGGACCTTCTATAGACGAGGGCCTCGTGGATCCAGGCACGTCCTCTGCGTTGGGCAGCTTTTTATGACGTAGTACCGTATTTGTTTGCACAGCACGTGAGTATATTTTACGACGAACTGACAAAGGCGACAGCGACAAACAGCCCAAAGTCAAAACTCGACCTTTATAAAATTTTAAAATCGTCGAACCATACATTCGATAACGCTCGATCGTCTGACAGGCTAGCGAGTTGACGGGCGGCTCTGTCCCGAGTTACGTGGATACCCGTAAGAGAAACTGCATAGTGATTGCTCCGATGCTGCGGAGATTTCTTCCCGAAACGAGTTTATAATGGCGCGTCAGAAGCTCGCGGGGTCTCTTCCTTGTGCGGACCGCCCGTTGTTGTGTAAGTCGGCGGGGGTTCATGCAGAGGTAGATGGCGTGTCCGTGCGCCCAAACGACTTTTTGAGCCGTTCTGTGTGCATGACGTCATGGTAATGGCGGACGTAGCCAAGTGTTCGTATTATCACCGTCTGCGGATGACGTCAGAGGGCGTAGCGTTAAGCAACGCGTCATCTTGCTGTTGATGACGTTCACCGTCAATGGCGGTCGCAGAGGAAAAGCTCGACGCCAACATTACTGGGATCGATCATGGAAACGAGGGCTGTCGCGACGCGATTCTGGCTCTGTTTCCTGTCTGTCGTAGTTCCAGAGCGCACCACCATACCACTATAACTGACGGACCATATAACCCAACCGTTAACATACCCGTATAACCAAGCGACAGCAGCCGGATAGCTCGGCTCTCAACTACATCTAAACAACTCCCGCAGACAAAATTAACGAGTCGTAGTCATGTTCGTGGGAGGAGGAGTGGGACACTGGGGAGGGAGAGCGGGGCGATGGTCCCCCCCGCGCTAATTCTCTCTATACGGCTCGTTAGTCGTTACATAGACGTAAACGATTGCCCGGAAAGCGCAGGGGCGCAACGCCAAGACACGAAGAACAAGCCTAGCTACAGTGCAGAGCTAGGGCTGCCTAGAAGAAATTCGCGTGCCTCCTTGCTTCTACGCGAAACGAGCGCTCGCCATTCCGTGTGTGACGTGCCGAATACTTACGTAATTAAATAATAATATTAACCATAAATTACGAACCGCGACACCGACGTAGGTTTTTCCCAATCGTTAACGCCTTATTTCGGAGTGCATTTTAGAGCAGCCTGGCGCTGTTTTAATGACATAGCATTTCGTTGGCTTGAGCGTTCAAACGTGAATGCGCAACGAGTTAATTGCCGGCCGAGGTGGAATTACTTTGGATTTGAATGCAGATGCTGGCGAATATAGTTGGCCACTTCATAATAGCTTGCTAATAAAGGGCGCCGACTACACAATAGCCACATACAAGATTTTTTAACATTACGGCTTACATTAATTGCAGTACCCGTTCGCGATTTTATGCGACTGCACCTAGGCGTTATCGTGACGTCAGAGATATAGATGGCGCGGCAGCGGCTGGGCGATGTGTAGCGTATAAAACAAATGGACGCTCGGGAAAAAGTTTTTGACTTCGAAGTTGAATATTTAACAGCGAGGGACAGACCCTAACCGACCATAGTTATGATTGATATGCAGATACGTGATTTGGATAGCCTTAGAGTGTGCGAGTGAATTTGTCGTGTCGTGGGCGTGTGCGTCGTGTGTGCAGCGCATGTGTGATGTGCGTCTGTTCGCGCGCAGTGATGAAACTCGCGAGAAAAGAACCATGTCCTTTTCTCAATAATAATAAAAACGCCATTCGAAAAGGTTTGATTATTGCTCTCGCTCTCGTTCTTTGTGTGTGGGCCGCGAACAACACAGCGTTCTCACGGCAAGTCGCAGGTAGGCTCCTGCTGCGTAGACGTTATGTAAGCTCGTTGATGTCGTATTGAACTAACAACGAGCGACGGAACGCGGTCGAGATTCCCATCAGTATCTCTGTCTATCTCGCGCTTCCGTCATCTTTCTCTTCTTTCTCGCTCTCACCCACCTTCTTCTTTCTCTCTCTCTCTCTCTCTCTTCTCTCCTGCTTCGTCTCTCTCTCCTCTCTCTCTATTCTGTATCTCTCTCCCTTCTACACCGTGATAGCAATCTCTATCTCGTTCGATGGATGCCATGACGAAGTTTTGATCTGCTCGTTGATCGTGCGATAGCTGGTTTTATGTTGACAATTATGCTCTCAGAGAATACGGCCGGGCAACCGTCAGCGATGAAATAACCCGCTACGACATACGCAGGTAACACAGGTATGCTGGCGCCTTGACAACAATGCGGCCGGGGCGTAGCACAATGTGTGGGGTGCAAGGCCGCGTACAAAATGTTCAATGCAGGCGCGAAATTATCAATGAAGGAGGGTTTAGCCACTACGCTGTACAGTAGCAGGCGGGATGCGTCATACTGAAGCAGCTGGCGTATGAGACCCCCCAACACGACGCTACGATGATTTCTGATTGACTCGGAGCTAGTTCGTGTTACTTGTTAGACTCTTATCGAATGGCCTTCAGTAGCGGCAAAATGTATTGGACGAGGTCGTGTGGGAAAAGGCCACGCGGCGTGATAGATTTGTGTAGTTAGCCGCTTTTCTCTCTCTCTGTCTTCTGTCTGTCCGGTCTGTTGCTTTCTCTCTCTCATCTCCTCTCTTCTCTCTCTCTCTCTCTCTCTCTCTCTCTCTCTCTCTCTCTCTCTCTCTCTCTCTACTCTACACCCTATCTTTCTCTGCTCTCCTCTCTCTGTATTTAGTTGGTTCTTCGTCTCTAGCACGCTCGCATAACGATTGGCGGAAACGCGCGCGGCACGGCGTCACAAATCTTCGGATTAAAACCTATTGTATTTCTTTACAACAAGAAATCTTCCAATGCAAAAAATCATAGGCCATCTATTTATGCCTGAAACACCACGCGCACGCACGCACGCAAGCTCTCGCTGTCTAATTCGTTCGTTATAGCCAGTGACACAGATATCTCTTCTCACTCTCGCGGACAAATTCTCATCCTTCGAGCCCCAGCCGCATCTTCCGCGCGTTATGAACGGGACCCGTTCCTCACTCACTACATCACAAATTCATAACCACAGCGCTAAGATGACAGCGGCCTAGCTGGACTGGTCGCGATCGACCGCCAGAGGGTTGCGGCGAACAATGGGGAGCTGTGCTTTATCGCGAGAAATTCGAGAAGGTGACCGGACGTGCGGGCGAGAGGAGATAACGCCGGTGGAAACACGGCGGGTGTGAGGAATGGGCGTGGGGCTAGTGCGGACGGTGTGGCGGTTGGTTAGAGTGGACGGTGGGTGGTCTAGTGAGTGCTGGCGGGAATAGAGCGTATCGAGGGTCGTTGGGGGTGGCTTAGGTGGAGGTGGTAGTCTGAGTAGGGTGGCGCGGTGTGGAGCGCGAATGATTTCTGTTCATCGCTTACGAGTGCAATCACTCGTTGCGGCCCGGGACCACAAGTAATGGAGCAGTAGTAACCTGACGAGCGACACTGCAACCGTCATTCGGTCAGTTTCACATTACATAACTTTATACATAACGCTAACTTATCTTACGGCTATAACGACCGCGAGACGATGTATATAACGGCTATATATATAATAAATGCTATAATAATATAATAATTATATATAAATATTAATATATATTATAATATATAAATGCTATAACGGGTTATATTATCCGATACACTTATATTATCCGTTGCGACTTACATTACGAATTCTATCACGACTTGACCTAGCATTCCATTCGCGGCGACCATACGCGCGCGGCAGCCGCTTGTAGCGACGCCACGCCGCACGCGGAATCACCGCGTATAGCACATCGTGGTCGCTGTCGGCGCCGAGCGACCCCCGAAGTCGCTCTCACGGCAATCTCAATCTGACGCGCTTATCGTCTTAATGGCTCGCTTCGGTTATCAGTTATTGCCTAGAGATCTGTGACTCTGCGTAATCAGTTATTGCCTAGAGATCTTGTGACCGCTGCGTACATCAGTTTATTGCTAGGATCGCTGCTGCTCTGCGTAATCAGTTATTGCTAGAGATCTGTGACTCTGGCGCTCTTGTTGGTTCTGTTCCTAATTGTCCCGCTTGGCGAATGTTGTTGCGAGAGCCGTGGCATTGCGTCTGGACTCTGTGCCTATTAGTGTCGTTGGTAGTAGCGGGGGTGGCACAGCGTAGTGCACAGCCGCACTGGTAGCTGCAGGGACTCCGGGCGGTCTACGTGAACGGAATGAGAGCTGTGAGGCATGCCCTGACGTTGATGTTGTTTAAAGAAGTAATCCTATATACCGACTGATAACAATTGAGCGTTGCTCACGAGAGAGAGAGAGAGAGTAGGGAAAGAGAGAGAGCAGAAGAGAGGAGAGTGAGATGAGAGAAAGAGAAAGAGAACGGCGGGAGCGGCAGAAGAGAAGGAAGAGAGAGGTGGCGGGAAGAGAGAGAGAAAGAGAGAATGTGGTGGGGGGGGGGGGGCGAGTAAGAGCGTGTGTATGTGAGATGAGAAATTGGTAGAGGATAGAGAAGATATAGAGGTGGAGAGAGAAAGAGAAGAGGATTGTGAGAGAGAGAGAGAGAGAGAGAGAGGCGAGAGAGGAGAGATCGAGCGACCTCGATGCCAGGAGAGAGAGAGAGAGAGATAGTGAGGAGCAGAAAGTGGCAGAGGACGAGAAAGACTGAGAGAGAAGAGAGGAGAGAGATAGCGGAGAGAGGAGATGAGAGAGACGAGAGAGAATAGAAAGCAGAGAAGAAAGAGATAAAGAGAAAAAGAGCGAGAGGTAGCGAATATGGCGCGATGTACCTTAGGGCTGCCGGCTGGTTGTATGCATTTATATGTATAGGGGAAAAACCATTTTTATATGGTAGTATAGGTCCTAGGCTAAAAAAAAAATTTGGGTTCTCGGCTCGAAATCCCTATAGAAATTTTTTAATTCGCTATTTAAATTTTTAATATAAATATTTTCAATAAAATTTTATTTTAATATTAAAATTAATATTAAAATTTTTTAAATAGAGTTTTTTTGGCGCTGGGGAACACGTTTAAAACAATAATTTCTATATGGAGTCTCTATCAAGTGATTCCAATGATCAAATCGAAGGCATATCAAACCATGATTATATAGTGTCAACGACGGAGTTTGTATGTAAATAATTTTAGAGTAAAATAAGTTCAACTAAAGGAAGTATAGAATTTGTGTTCAAATAGCTACACTGAACTCGCCGCCGTACCAGCATGACATGGCCGCGTTCACTGTAACCAAAATGAAGCGGACATGAAGTTGCCAGCCCATTTTGACCCAGGGAACTTCACATCAGCAGCAATGGACAACTGGGACCACGAAGGAGGCAAATTCATCAGAAACATGATACGGTGTTGTGTTCTCTACCAGCATAAGCCTAAGGCCGTCTTATCCAGCCAAGCGCTCTGACACATCTGTAATTCATGGTCCGAAAGCCCTAAAGGAAGTTTTGCGCATGTCAGCAGCTACAAGAATTTGGGAGAAATCTGAAAAAGATATGACCTACTCACATCCTACAGAGGGCCACGATCAAACCAGCAGTCTACGATGACACTAGGCGAGACAAGCGACTATCCGATATGGCTTGGGCCATAGGCAGACTTAACTTGGAAGTCAATGATAGCAACATGGCGGACTTGGTATATCCGACAACTCAAACTATGCGATCGTGGAGCGCAAGCAATGCGGTTTTGGACGGATGACAATGTCCCACTCAGCAAGTTGCATTTTACCAGCCCGTTGGTATGCGCCACATGACATCAACAACGGGGAAGTTGTATACACGGAGATGAATAACATCAAGTCCCTGTGTTCTCAACTGGTACAATTGTATATTCCACTCTATGCCGATGAGAAGGTGTACAGTATAGCAAAAATGATACAGCTTCGGAGACCAGAGGAGTTCAAGTGCATCGTCTTGTGTTTAGAGACATTCCACACTGCTAAAAACTTGCTGAAGTGCTGTGGCAGGAGCATCGCAGGAAGTGGTGCAGAGCATGTATGGCTTGAGACAGGTATCTACGAGCCATCTGTAATCCAGACCTCGATTCTTAATGCGGGCCATTACTCTCGGTCGCTTGATGCTCAAAAGATCCTGGCCGAAGTGATGCAACGCCTACTGTTGAAAGAATTCTTCAAAAGCACTGGAGTTGACAAGTATATCAGGGAATTTAAGCTTTTGGCCAGCCTCCGCAGTGTAATGAAATGTGGAGCTCGAGAGCGCAGCAAAAAGTTGCTTGATCAGTTCAAAGCCTCTTCTACTCAGCTGATGAGTGACCTTGATGAGTTCATAGAGTCAAGAGTCAAGGAATACGAGAATTTCAAATTCTGGTTCCAGTACTTGTCTCGGTTCCAGGTGGTCCTAGATCTTCTTCGTGCCGACAGAGAGGGTAATTGGGACCTCCATCTCGATGCCATGCAGCGAGCACTGTACGAATTTGCCACCTGGGACTGCACAAACTACCTTCGCTGGGGGACAGCTAGTCTACATTGAAGACTGCAGAAACTTGCCTCAGGAGGTGTATGAGAACTTTGCAGAACGTCACTCCTTCTCTGTGAAAGACAAGCCTGGTGTCTTTACAGCGGTGGTGGGTGACCAAAAGCTCGAGCAGACAATAAATCTTTCCTCAAAATGCAGTGACAGCATCATTGGGCATTGCAAGCGGAAACAATTTGTCGCCCAGTGAGACCTGATCTTTCACGAGATGATGGGTGTGAACAACTTGCATCGTGAAATTACAGGTGTTCATGAACACACGTCAGAAGCCTATGTACATCATGAATCATCCCAATCCTACACGAACAAGAGTGAAGAAAACATCCAGAACTGTGTCCGCTTTATTGAGGAAAGAGGGTCTCCTTTCTCACTTGATTGCCCAAAGAAGCTTCACAACTTTGTCACTAAACAAGGCATGCCTGAAGACGTAAGAAGTGATTTGCTGAATGCGTCAGACATTGGGAAAGAGGCTTATGAGCATTTTCACCATGAGCATTTTCACCACGAGGAATGTACGACTAGACAGTCCGATCAGCCGTCGCAATATCCAGACAATGATCAGCATAAGGAACAGCAAGCCAAAGCCGACTGTAAAGCAAACTGTGAGACAAGTCAACATCACAGACAAGTCTATTGACATATTGCTCGACACAGACTCATTACCACGACTGAGCTCCTCAAGTATGATGTTGTACCTAGTCCCATGATATTTGACGCCGATGGCTACATGACCCACACAGAGAAAAGTCTGCTCATACGTGAGCTTGAGCTTGTCCTGACTGATGCTGATATGCATTATAGGCATCGTGATAATTCTGCATTTATTATCGACGTCATGGCCCTAGTCCGCCGCCTACCACTTCAGGGGCTGAAGGCATTCGGTGACCTGCTCACACTCATGCAAAAGTCTTTAGTGATCTATCACAAACATGGCCGCTGTGACTATGTCTTTGACATCTATACTGGAGAGCCTTCCATAAAAGACCAAGAACATGAGAGAAGGAGTACTGCACCTTCGATTGTGTTAACTGAAATCACCCCTGAGTCTCCACTCTCACAGATGGCTAACTTCTGGCCATCACAACAGAACAAGATGATGCTGGAACAGCTTATTTACAAACATGTCTCTGTTCTTGCCAAGGACTTACCGCACCCTACTGTCGTGGGTCAGCTATCAATGGAGGGCGACGACTGGCCATGTACTTCCTTGTATAAAGACAACAGAACAGTACTTCCTGAATTGTACTCACAGCTAGACGAGGCAGACTTGCGGCTGGTTCTCCATGCCTTTGACTGTGCTAAGGCAGGCTACAAAACCTGTGTAGTTTTGTCCAACGACACTGACGTTGCTGTGGCCCTACTCTACCACTATCCTACCCTGAAAGAAGCAGGACTAAGCGAGCTCTGGATGCGAGGTGGACGCGGCAAAACTGTGCGATATATCCAACTGCATGCACATTCTGCACGAACGTCAAGGTCAAGACGTTTGCAATGTCCTTCCTGCCTTGCACTGCTTGACTGGATGTGATGCAACGAGCAAAGTAGGCACCAAGAAAGCTGCTCTCAAAGCCAAGCCCACCCAATTGCTTAGAAATTTTGGTAGAGAAATGACAATTACACCCGAGACCAACGCTAACGCTGAAAAATTCCTCGTGCTGGTGTTAAGTGAGACTAGCCAATTGTCCTCCTTCTCACACCTTCGTGCCCAAATATATCATCAGACCAAGGCCTCATCACATCAAAATTTGCCTCCAACGTCAGAGGGTTTGCTTCCACACATAATGCGAGCCTTGTTCGGTACATACTCGATTATCCACCTCTTCCAACCCAGCATCATAGACCCACTACATTTTGGGTATCAGCTAGAGAACGACTGCCTTGTTCCAGTCACAGGGTGCAAGACTCTGAATAAGCGGTGGACAGTGACCTGTAACTGTGGCAAGTGTGCTCGAGCCACATGTCCATGCCGCATGGAGGAGGTGGGCTGCACCCCTTTCTGCAAGTGCATGAAGTTGCAAGATGATGTTTGCACCAATCAATATAATTTGATCTGATATGGTGGAAGTTTACACATTCATTGTGATGTGGGTGTTAACTATATAAATTTTGTTTGTATGGCTAGTTGTGTAACAGTAAAACCTCGTATTGCGCTTTTTATAAATTCCGAGTAAGAATATATAGGATAGCCCATAAAGACTCTATTTGAATTTGGTTGTTGTCGAAATACGCTCATAGTCAAATGGCCGAGATTATGTAAAAAAGCAGTATCGGTTTATCTCCGCCTCCTTCGCGAGAATTCTTTGGGGCAAGCTGGGCAAAATCTATAGGGATTTTGAGCGAGAAAATTATTACATACAAACTCGTCGTTACACTATAAACATGGTTCGATTCCTTCGATTGACATTGGAATCACTTGATAGAGACTCCATATAGAATTATTATTGTTTTAAACGTGTTCCCCAGCCCAAAAAACCTCTATTAAAATTTTTTTTATTAAATTTTAATATTAAAATAAAATTTTATTGAAAAATTTTATATTAAAATTTAAATACGAATTAAAAAATTTCTATAGGGATTTCGAGCGAGAACCCAAATTTTTTTTTTAGCCTAGGACCTATACTACCATATAAAAATGGTTTTTCCCCTATACATATAAATGCATACAACTCTGTCCCAGCCCCAGGAGTAAAAGTCGACCCGCGTACTATCGCCTTCAGTAGTATACTTCGGTTGATGTCGCAAAATAAATGCATATTCGAATCGCAGAGTAGCATTGTTGAAAAGGATTTAATTATTCGTAGAGTCTTGACAGGCAGAATGAAACAGCTCGTTAATGATTGCAGTGAAAAACGTATAAAACTGGAGTACGTTAAAAAAAATAAAAAGTGAGAAATTTTTGGAAACCCCCAAACCTAATTGATAAACACGCAATTTGTTGCAAAGTGCACTAGTTCGGTGCAAAATCCCACCGTGTATTAAACATGCAAGGCTTTACCCAATACTAATGAAATCGCGGCAACCATAGGATGCCTCCTATATTAATCTTATTTGGTCTTTATTTGATTGAGGAAAATCAGGTTTACCGTGCCACTTGATCGTTCATGGGCCGCCACCGAGTGATACGCTTCACACATCAGTAAAAAACGCGTTTTCATCTTGATGAAAATAGCCCATTAGAAATAAAAAGTCATCACTGGGGAAAATTTGGACTTGCCTGCGCGTAGTATTGTGGAAAACAAATTGTCAATTATTTCTGCAAAGATGTGCTTTATGGTTGCAGTGAAGCTAATGTGAAAATGGGTGTAGCTGATTAACTGTAGCACTCAATGCGCGCGGGTCCCCATGCAGTTTCACTTCAATCCATCTAATGGATCTAAAGTGAAATAGAGAATTTTCCACGAAATTTTTCAATAGATGACTGCATTAAATAGCGCACTAGAAAATCAAGTGACCGGACCTGGAAAATCGTGTTTCGTTTGGCTGCATCCGCCAAAGAAAAAAAACTGTTTACGTTCACGACGCACGTTAACAAAACTAAGATGGCGCACCTCGTGCAAAAACCTCAGTCAGAATGTAACCACTCCATCAAACTTCACATGATGAGCCACATTCGTGGCTAAACGCTGAAGCACGTTACTATTACAGACGTTTACTTCGCGTTATCTCAACAAATGCTCATTAATGACGATACGTGTGCATACATACTTACGTACTTGAATGTCAGACGGCAGCTCGTGGCAATGGCTGTTGGTTTAATTGTTTGCAGCATGCGCGTCCACGGTTTAATCTTGTCTAAATTTACATACGCTATACGCTCGCAAATAATGGTTTAATACAGATGCATGCTAATCGAATTTCATCTCAATTTAATATTAAAACAATGTTTGTCAGAAATTCATTAGTGATTCAAAACTTGAGGCAGTTTCGACACGCTCTATCATAGTTATGTCGTATAGTTTTACCATGAAAAACTTCTGTAAAGAAATCTATTTTTTTACAATGGCGTAATTGTACTCATGTTTATAGAAAGGGCTTAAAAACCAACAACGTAAACGCTTAGTAATACAGTAATAACCCGCGTATAAGAACATAGATTTTAAGAACATGTTAGGCTAAAATTTCCCATTTAGACCCCTTTACATAAGAACTTGTTTTAGGCTAAGTTTTTAAAGTAGGTTCTTATTTTTCCATACAGATGAAGACTTAAAAAGAAACACAGGTAAAAATAATGTATCATACAGTATGGTAAGCACTGAAAAACTTACACTGTAGCCCATCATGGGTACTAATTAGCAAAAATTGCAGTTCTTGTAAGAAAATGTTAACACAATTTTAATCAAGTATAAGCTTATACATATTAAAAGTAGAAACAATTAAGAACCTATTTAAGAACCTTTTGAGCCTAATTTTTCAGTAAGCACTATTTATATAAGAACATGTTGAGGCTAACTTGGAAAAATCTATGTTCTTATACGCGGGTTATTAATGTAATTATTTACAAGCTTGCCTAATGCAGAAGTTGCATGGGTTTAGATAGGTGGAAATGGGGTAGATTGGCATGTTAAACCTGTGGGTTACGCCTTACTATTTCTTTCAGTCATTCCATGATGTTCACTCGTTTTTTAATCTTATTCAATTACCTTCTTTACACGATGCTTACACATTCATGCGGACGAATGTGAATGTTATTTACACAGGCACTTGGAACGTTTCAATAAATAAAAAAATGTAAATAAACACGAAATGTATTTACTACCAAAGTCTTAATGTTTCTCTACTCTATTTCGCCTATTATTGCCGATAATTACCCGTAAATGCCGGTCAAATGATCATCTGCAACACACAAGTACACCGCAGGAGCCCTGTGCACAAACAACATGAATAAAAGAGTCGTTTTCTTATTATTATTCTTGTTCTCTGTTTCTAATTCTTTTTCTTATTCATGTTATTTGTGCACAGGGCGTGCGTGCGGTGTACTTGTGTGTTGCAGATCAGCATTTGACTGGCATTTACGGGTAATTATCGGCAATAATAGGCGAAATAGAGTAGAGAAAGCAAGACTTTGGTAGAAAATACATTTCGTGTTTATTTACCTTTTTTTTATTGAGACGTTCCAAGTGCCTGTGGTTATTTACCTCACTCCTCAACATTGTATCGTATTATTAGTGTTGAATATTTGCTTTAACACGGGTTTTAATTGAACTGTGCATTAATCGAGTGAAATAGTGACGAGAGTTCCTACGCATTCACAGTTTCAATCCCTCAGTGAGAAATTATAAATTTATATGTTATATGTTATATTATGTAACTATAGAAATCCACATGGTCATGACAATAGGTGTTCACTTCACAGTTGCACGTCACGTTGCCCATGTCTGCTTGTTTCAACAACCACTTCACAGATCCTAGGTTTTGTCATACATTTATCAATCTGATTTTCACGCGATTTACATTTGAATGTCATATAGTAATACTAGTAGGCGACTAGTTTCTGATAAACTGTAGTTTTGCTTTGAACTTAAAGAGTAAAAACGCGCTCGCCTAATCAATATCTGCGCTTTCTCGCTCGCCCACGTACGGGCATGCATGCACACGCTCATGATCATGCTCGTTTTCTCTTCGTCCAATCTCATACCGCTATCCTATTAACAAACCCCGTAACTTGAACTGAAGCCATTCGAAAAGATTGTGAGATAAGAATCGTAACCGTTAGAGCAGATGCATTCGGTCATTACTAGCAGCCGAATTGTCGCTTTTGGGTGACGGGACGTTGGGTGTTGTACACGGCAGATCTCATTATGAATATTTGTATTCTATTAACAACCGAATATCGCTGCAAGCAACAAACGTCCGTAAACAGTTAGTTAGCTCGCCACGATTGGGCATGTATTTTGATAAGCCCAAACACGCACGGAAAAAACTGTCCTCAGCTATGTAAACGTGTTAATTCTACAGGGATGCTACTGATTCTTAACGACGCATAATCTCTCATAGATACATCCACGAATAAGACAACGAGCGCTAAGTGCACTCCGGTGTCTTCGCATGTATATTTTAACGATTTCTCATTTCGAAATAATTAATAAAGCGGTTCTAATGACGCACGCAATAATGAATCTATCCGCGGCGGTTGTTCAAACATTCGCAATAATTACGTGGCAAACCTCAAGGGCTGTCCCACCGGTTATGCAAATGTTCAATTTGATTAAACGGCTACGCTTAACGAACCACAGATGCTGCAGGTTTCACGGATGAGTTCTCGTTGAGGAAACGCTGATACATGTTGCGGCGCAGGCTTGGAAGAATAGTGAGACGGGCTATCAGCTCCCTCTATATCAACACGCTTGCGTGATGGATACCGCGTGATGATGTACCGGATTTACCCGTGTATAAGTCCCACCCCATATTTTGCCTTGAAAAGTTGGTACAACCATTGGCACATTAGCAAGATTTCTTAGCCTCGTGTATAAGTCGCACCCCTGATTTTTTTTTATTGAAGTTGTGTACAAAAAAGTGCGGCTTATACACGAGTAAATACGGTATAAGTATCAGGTGCATAGTATGTATGGCCGTAACCATGTACTTTCAGGTATTTACATTCGGGTCATTCTCGTTCTGCTATAACGCTCGCTGCGATTTAGTTTCAATCTGCCCACACATAGTACGCTCCGACTAACCCCACCATGTCCCACACCGAGTAGTCCGATCACACGTCGCGATTCTGATGACAATGAACAACACGGATCAATCAGACATGAACGTACAGCCGCCGTACCGCTAGAACTACACCCGCGCCGCGTGACGTATGCCTTCGATCTGCTCCCACAAACTTGCTTCAAAATATAGAAGGATTGATGACGAGTGGCGTTCGTACCTAATATATTAATTATATGCGCTTTATTGAAACTAGCAACTCAGGTATGGGTAGGGCCAGCAGTGGCTACAGGCATGCACATAACGCATACGAGCTATGTAAAGCTGCGTATATTGTTTCTCGTTTCCTTTTTTTAGTCCTGCCGTTTTTATCGGTATAAAAAATACATGCCGTAAACAGGAATTAAAGAATAATGGCTGTCATCAATTCGAGTGTACTTGTTTAAACATTTATAGTGCGAAAAGCAAAACACATGATAACTGATAGGATTGCGTGAAATGAAAGCAATCTTCCGTATTCCCAAACTGCTGGCAAAGATGTTTGACCGTTGGCAACCGTGCACTACACGCACGCACGCAAGCACATATGCACGCACGCACGCAAGCACATATAGACGCACCCACGCAAGCACATATGCACGCATCCACGCAAGCATGTATGCACGCACCCACGCAAGCATGTATGCACGCACCCACGCAAGCACATATGCACGCACCCACGCAAGCACATATGCACGCATAACAACAACAACAACAACAACAACAACAACAACAATAATAATAATACTAACAGCCACCTGCGACTAGGCCGAACAACGAGGTTACCGCTTGCACTTGCAGACGATACGCTGCGCGCACAGCCTGCTCCTGTGTGTGCGTCATGTTTTTACGTGTATATCATCCAGCGTCGCGCAAGACCGCTGAACATGACTGCCTGTCCTCACCTGTGCTCCAGCGCTAATGACATCAGCACTAGCAAATGCCTTTCAGGGACCCATAACGTGAAACGCGGCGGCATTTTGTAATTCATGAAGTGTAAACGAACTGATTCAGTGCACACGCACGCGCGAAGACGCTAACCAAATCAATTGCTGGCCCAATGGGTTCCCTGCTCTCACGGGGGAAGTATTTTAATAGCTCTGCATGCAATATTCAGTACACACTTTCCGCTGCTGTTTTAGTTCGCCGGTTTCTATCAGCTAACAAATTTACTCGCCTGGCTAAAACAATGAAAAGTTTTCTATAGCTCACTCTATAGTGCGCTGAAAGACACTCCACTCTTGCATACCTTTGTTTAAACTAATGGGAACTTTTCGTAGCTCATTCAAGCAAAAGTCTGCCGTTTCAGTGCCACTCTTGCAAGCATGCATGGAAAATAGCGAACATTGGAGCCGGGCCAGCGGTTTTTTTTCTGCAGTATAGATGTAGAACAAGTCCCGAGAGACACTTATTTTCTATTATAATCATCTTTCCAAATAGCGCAGACATTCTTGTTTGGTTTGGTTAGAGATGGACGAATCTATCAACTTTGAGCAAGCGCTATCAAATCAGGCTTTTCTATGACTGCGGATTCCGTCTCACTGATTAAGTACTTCAACACATGAACGAGTATACATATGTGCGTGCGCGCGCGCGCGCGCGTGTGTGCGTGTGCGTGTGCGTGTGCGTGTGCGTGTGCGTGTGCGTGTGCGTGTGTGTGTGTATGTGTGTGTGGATTTGTTATTGGTATACGATTATGTGAAATTGAGTTACCAGCTCGATGCATTCTATACAATCATAAACCAATATTCAACCCATAGCATTCACATTGCATCATGGGATTCATAAATTCTCATGCACTGTGCATCCGCTATTTCTAATTATAATGTATGATCATACACTAACAGGCATTGAGTTTAGCAGTAGACGTTTCACTAACATGCAGTGTAATTGGCATTTGTGCCCGTACATATTATTACAGAAAGGAGAGCGGGAGAGATACAATTACGAGGAGCCAAAATAATCATTAAAAAATAATCATATTACCCACAACTCAATCCATTACTAGCTGCAAGGCTCCTTATTTTTTAGTTTCTTCCTTCGCCATCGCATAATAGAGTTTTAAATATTCATTCGGAAATAATTAAAACTTACTTACTTCGTCGTGCATTGCGCGTCTTCAAGTTGCTCAAGTTACGGAAACAAGTAAATCAACCAGGATTATTCAGTAACATGGGATTAAAATTACTCCTCGAATTTTGCAATATTTCGTGCTCTGAGACATTAATATTTTGGTCAATTATTATAAACCATCACAAGTTAAAATCATTAAACGCCAACAATAAACAGAATGTTATTTATAAAATCATCAGGGCTGTGGACACAGGAGCAACGGCGCTGCCTCATGACGAATTTCCTTTGAAAATTGAATATTTGCTAATATGATCTCACCGTGCCCTTGCGTATTCGTCCTCTCTAAACACGCCATTAACTTCGACGAATATGTATCCGGATTATAGAATAAGAAAAAAGGGGTATATATTTCGAGAATATAGTATTTGTTGTGTGGCTTGTTTGATATCCGTCATTACCCGCATTCATTCCCTTTATTAAGGGGGGGGGGTTGACTCCGGCTACTTTAATAATAACATGATAATAAAATAATAATAATTAAATAATTTCATTTCTGATACCTATTCAACGACGAGGTTAGTAAACTCTGTGAATTCTATAAAAGAGATAAAGTCTAGATATAATAGTCCACGCCTCGGTGCGGATACATGTACGTACGGTCGCACACGCACGCACCAGTAGCGCACGCACGCACCAGAAGCGCACGCACGCACCAGAAGCGCACACAATGTCAAGAACGCACGCACGCAAGCAGACACACACGCAGACACGCAACCAATCACACACGCAGACACACACGCAGACAGGCAACCAATCAGACATGCAGACACGCACGCAAGCAAGCACATGGCAGTCCGTCCATTCACGCACGTACTCCGACACAGCATGCACCCGATGTATGTAAACACACAAACAACATTCATCATGTGCCGCACGCAGATGCACGCATAGGTACACATACATAGTCAGGAGTGTATAATAATAGATTATAGATATAGAATCTCTTATTATATACATTCCTGATATAGCCAGGGCAATTTCACGCACCCAGAGACGTAGGCCTACGTCACCCTAACCCTAACTCTAACCCTAACACTAACCTTAACCCTAACTCTAACCCTAACACTAACCCTAACCCTAACCCTAGCCCTAACCCTAACCCTAACTCTAACCTTAACTCTAACCCTTAACCCTAACCCAAACTCTAGCCCTAACACTAACCATAACCCTAGCCCTAACCCTAACCCTAATCCTAACTCTAACTCTAACCCTAACCCTAGCCCTAACCCTAACCATAACCATAACCATAACCCTAACCATAACTCCACCCAGGGGCGTAAATCACGGGGGGGATGGGGGGATGCATCCACCCCGCTCTTGAAAAAGAGGTGGATGGCCTGTACAAATATCCCCCCTGAGATTCAAAAAAAAAGAGAAAAAAAAGAATAGCCAAAAAGTATGGTTGCAAACATACAAAAACACGTGAAATTGTGAGAAATTGCATTCTTACCTGTGTTTTAATACATGTATTATTACTATTTACTATAGTAACCTAACTGTGTACGCTCTCTGAAAAGTAATGAAAAGTGTTTTGAATCCTCTCACTCACTCACTCACTCACTCACTCACTCACTCACTCTCTATCTCTCTCTCTTTCTCTCTCCCTCTCTCACTTATTGTATCTCTCTGTGTGATCTCTGTCTCGTTGTTTCAATTTCTTTATCTTCTTCTTCGTCGTCTTCTTTTTCTTTCTCCCCCTCTCTCTTTTTCTTTTTCTTTCCGTATCGCCTTCGCTCTAATCGGCGCCCCTGTACCCTTTCTCTCTTACAGTCTCTCTCTCTCTCTCTCTCTCTCACCCCGTATAACACTGGGTTACGCTGGGTTTACACTGCCAACTTTGTGTTGGCGAGTTGGACCAACTTCCCAACGCTCTATCAACCGTTCTATGAACTGTGCAGCGCGTTTACACTGACGACTGCGAGTTGGCCAACTCGATCGAGCGGTCAGCGTCGACCGCGAGCGTACGCGTGGGTATAGGCATTATTGCATGTATAAATTCGCGAGGTACCGCGCACGCGTGTACCTGCCCCGGTACACAGGCAGATACACTCACGTGCACCTGTTGTACGCAGAGGAAGGTACACGACTGCGTGTATGTACACGCATGCGCGCGTGCACATAAGGAGCTCGGCTGCACGTGCTTGGACAAACCCAATGCCCTCGTGGCAACACCGGCATCCTGATTCTGTGCCTGTGCACGAGTCTTTGCGCCCGTGCGTGCGGTACCTCGGGTTTTATGCAGCAGAGAGTCGTGTTATTACAATAATCCGTGGGTTCTGTCTGCACGGTGGGGCGGGATATGCCTGTCGTCGTCGTCGTCGTCGTCGTCGTCGTCGTTGTTGTTGTTGTTGTTGTTGTTTGTTCTGCTGTTTCTTGTTGGCGGCGGCAACGGAGAGAAGAACAGGAAGAAGAGAAAGATGTTGGGGATGCGGATGAGGATCAGTGAGTGGGAGTAAGAGACGGGTGAGCAACAATGATTAGGGTTGGTTTTACGGTTGCACAATTCCTTCCTCGTGTTTTCCTTTCTCGATGTTTGTTAGACTCATCGTCTGTCATAAAATATTAGTGCATCTAGCCGAGCGGTCGGGTTACGAAAATCTTGGCTCGCTCTCTCTTTCTTCTCTCTCTCAATCTCTTTCTCTCTCTCTCTCTCTCTCTCTCTCTCTCTCTCTCTCTTTCTCTCTCTTTCTCTCACTCTCTTTCTCTCCCCTCTCTTACCATATCTCGCACCTCTTCCTCACTGTCTTATATGTACTCACATTGAGTAGAAGGACAAACATATAGAATGACGGGTACTGGAAGAGAGGGCATCATAATATCTTGCCGGCGCTGCTGACGTGAATTCCTATTTAGGCAAACAATCGGACTCGAGCCAAGGCAAATCTGCAGAGTTCACGAAAGGTTTTTACATGCAAAATTTAATAGACGACTTCAGCAAATTGCCCGAATTGTCAGACTACACGAGTCCATTTACAAATCTCGAATGTACGAACT